>NC_041373.1:95000-130000 GCF_900634415.1 Cottoperca gobio
GCATTGCTGCAGAGGTTGCAGAAGTGGGATGTCAGCCTGTCAGTGCCCAGACCATACGCCGCACACTGCATCAAATCGGTTTGTATGGCCGTCGCCCCAGACAGAAGCCCCTTCTGAAACCGATGCATAAGAAAGCCCGCAAACAGTTTGCTGAAGACAATGAATCCAAGAACATGAGTTACTGGAACCATGTCCTGTGGTCTGATGAGACCAAAATAAACCTGTTTGGGTCAGATGGTGTCCGGCGTGTGTGGCGGCACCCTGGTGAGGAGTACCAAGACAAATGTGTTTTGCCTACAGTCAAGCATGGTGGTGGCAGCATCATGGTCTGGGGCTGCATGAGTGCTGCCGGCACTGGGGAGCTGCATTTCATTGAGGGACACATGAATTCCAATATATACTGTGACATCCTGCAGCAGAGCATGATCCCCTCTCTTCGGAAACTGGGCCGTAGGGCAGTTTTCCAACATGATAATGACCCTAAACACACCTCCAAGATGACAACGGCCTTGCTGAAGAAGCTGAAGGTTAAGGTGATGGACTGGCCAAGTATGTCTCCAGACCTAAACCCAATTGAGCACATGTGGGGCATCCTCAAGAGGAAGGTGGAGGAGTGCAAGGTGTCCAACATCCGTGCGCTCCGTGATGTCGTCGTGGAGGAGTGGAAGAAGATTCCAGAAGCAACCTGTGCAGCTCTGGTGAATTCCATGCCCAGGAGGGTTAAAGCAGTGCTAGATAACAATGGTGGTCACACAAAATATTGACACTTTGGGCACAATTTAGACATGTTCACTATGGGGTGTACTCACTTTTGTTGCCAGCTGTTTAGACATTAACAGCTGTGTACTGAGTAATTTTCAAAGGACAATAAATCTATACTGTTATTCAAGCAGCACACTGACTACTTTAAGTTATATCAAAGTTTCAGTAGGATAATGTTATCCCCTGAAAGGATATAACAGAATATTTGCAAAAATCTAAAGGGTGTACTCACTTTTGAGATATACTGTATATACATATACCCATATACATTTATATATATATATATATATATACACATATATATATATATATATACATATATATACACATATATATATATATATATATATATATATATATATATATATATATATATATACATATACATATATATATATACATATACATATATACATATACACATATATACATACATATACACATATATACATATATATATATACATATACACACACTTATATACTTATATTGCACCTTTAAGTTGTAAACTAATTTAACAGAACCTCAGTTTTATTACCACACCATTATTTGTTATGTCAATGAAATACATAGATAATAAATGAATAAATAATTTTATTTTAAATTGAGACAAAGTTAAGCAAGCTTTTATTTGTTTTTCCTTTGTATGCAATGTACAATGGTCAGTCACCTCCCATACACTCCCTGAAGGGCTATTGCTTGAGCTTAAAACCAAATGATACTAAAACAAACATTTGACTCATAGTATATTAAAGATGGTTAAGTGAGAGAAAAGCAGGAGCCACTTTCTTTTTTTCTGAAGGATGCACTTGTGGCAAATGACTTGCAGAGTTACAATGAAGCCCACAACACTTAAACACAATAATACAAAAATCTTAATTCATCTTAAATAATCCTATTAAACAATTTATGGGTGACATAGATTTAGTTTCTTTATTATACTTTTTAATCAAACCTGCATAATAAACATGCAATGGCATTATTTTTTTCTGAGATATTTTTTGGGAGAATGTCTATACAAAAAGAGTAACTCTCTTTGCTGTATTGCATAAGATCATCACCAAACAAAAGTCAGATAAACAATCCTTATTTGAAAATTATTTCAGGACATGTTCGTTGAACATTTGCCAGTTCTTAACATTCATTCAATAAACACACATCTTATCACTTAGGAATGAATCAGTAAAAATAAAATCAT
This sequence comes from Cottoperca gobio, assembly GCF_900634415.1. Lineage (NCBI taxonomy): Eukaryota > Metazoa > Chordata > Actinopteri > Perciformes > Bovichtidae > Cottoperca > Cottoperca gobio. The sequence goes on from NC_041373.1 coordinate 96,961, forward strand.
AGTGTAATAATAAGTATGCTTTAAATAGATTATTTTGTTTCTGATATTACTCATTCGACCCTTCTGGGCATCCAATCCCGACAAGGTCAAACTTTGTAGTCATGAAATGTGTTCTGGAAGCTTCCACTTTAAACAGTGTCAGTTCATCTTCCTGCTTGCAGTGAGGGGTGCAACAATTCAAATACAAAGTAGGAAGGAAATGAGCATACGATCCTATATTAGTTGAGACAGGATGTAAACAGTATGCTTGTCTGTGTACACGATGAATCCATCTTTAGAGTTGATGGTCTGGCATCACAACTATTCATGCTGTTGGAACAGCCCTCACACACAGAGCTTGTTTGGCAGTAGCACTAACAAACACTCAGTTGCCTCTTTATTAGGAAACCTAGCTCAAACTAAAGCAGTGGAATTGAACAAACCAACAATAAATTGTATAGGCAATTGTTTGTTGTTCATACTCATAAGTGTTTCTAATATTGTGTCCTACCCATTCATAAAAATGATTTATAGTAGTTCAAATGTTACAAATACTTAACACAATTGTAAAAGATTACGATTCAACAGCACCACAAACTGCAGCTGTCAAAATGATACGATTGAATCAACACCTCTTTCAACAAAAATAAACATCATAACCTTCATACAAGTAGAATTCTTTGCATTTCTTTAGCTAGGTATAGCTAACAAACTGGCAACTGTGAGTGTACATGTAGCCACCCAAAATAATTGAATGCTTTTGTTGAAAGGAAGAAGCCATGTGCACTGGACGAGTGTCCCAAAACTATACTCAGTATGAGGAAAGTGGAGCTTCTTCTTAGTACAACACTACCACTGGTGCCTCGTTCCACGCCTGCTGTGGAACATCGCCACCCTATTTCCAAGATGAACTGTGACCTCATTGCTGCTGCTGTCATTTCAAATTGAAATCTGATTTCCCAGAACTTTACAAGACAATTTAAAGATCATCTGACATAATTGTATAATAAAACAGAATCAATTAAATCCTTGGAATTGGACATTTTTACAATTGTAACACCCCTCTTTGCACTGAATACAGATATAATGCAACATCAAGTGAAATTTTAAATTAATACAATGTGATATTATTAAGACCTTTAACAAAACTGCTTAAGGACCAGTGAGACATGCCAGTCATTTTAGATTTCCAATAACAAAGTCCTGAGGGCATTTCTACTTTCCTATAGTGCTCACATGTGGCACATCCTTCATAAACACCTGTCATCCAGCTCTAAGTGTTATCCTCAGTCTTTACATTGTATTTATGTGAAGCTCTGACATTCCTCTGTCCCCCTCAAGCTTGCATAACTCACCCCTGGCTTAGTAAGGCACTGTATCCTCTCTCTGCTCCCTCTGCTTTTTTCCATACATTGATCCTCCAGCTGTGACTGATGGGATGCTCCAGTCTGGCTGATTATTCATCTTAGCTAACAGCTAGCATGCACGATACAGTCTGCAGTTATAAAGTCTTAAACACACAAATCTATTTTTTGCTGCTTTTTTTATTGCTGTTTATAAAACTACATCATTTGATTAACAAATGTGCGGTGCAAGCCCTAATTAAGTAGAATTAATTGAATTGAAGCCCAAAGGTGTCACATAGAGGCTGTGATGTTTCTTATACTCCACAATACTATTGGACAGAACAAACATGCTGAATATTTATTAGCTATTGTTGAGCCTCGACCAGCCGTGGGACTAAAGGTTTCAGGTCATGTGCTCAGTGTTCACAGACAGATATCTCTATCCATAGGCCATGCTGCTACTGGGGCAAAAGATCAAATCAAAGAAAATAAATACAGACAGTTACCAAACATATCAAAAACAATTTTGCGAGCATAATTTTGGGGGCATTTATTTATTTCTGCAGTCTTTCCAAAAAAAATAAAGATGTAGATAACTTGCAAGTAGATGGAGGATTATGACTTGTTGGCGTCCGTACTTTGGCTGAGCGTCCAGCTGACTCAGCTCCACCGGAACAAAATGGACTATTGATCGTGTTGCTAGCGATGTAACACATAGTTAAGGAGCCCTTCACACACAGTGTTGGCATGTACAGGGTGTGGACCCAATATTAACATCTATAAACTGTACTTTAATTCAATCCAGTACAACGGCCCTATTTGTGAAGATCAGGATGTTCAGTTGTTGTTGACAGTGTCACCGAGGTGCTGATTCCACTCTATTACAGTTGTAATTGTGGAGACGGTATTTTGATGGTGTTTTCGATTAGATTATTGTGTAGGCACCTTATATCTTCCTACTTGACACGTACCACAAACTTAAACAAAAGTTACCTTAGAGTTGAATCAAATCTCTCACCTCTTTGACAGTCTCAACAAAAGCTGACAAATAAGCTTCTCAAAGGTCTGATTATTGCAGAGCTGTTGTGTTGGATTACAGCAGGGTTGAACAGGTGTTTTTTTTTATGTCCACCCCCTGTCCCTACATGCAACGTGCATTTTACACATGATAGGTGGTAAACATCATCATACTATGTCTGCTCTTTATGTATCCAGAATTGTCCTGAAAGTCTTTCAGGAAACATTTTCCTTTGATTCTCCTCCTCTGTCCCTCTTCGGATCCTTCCTGTTTTCCTTGCACCATTATTCCTTCGTATTTTTTGCTTGTTACTGTGAATGTAGAATAGGATGAAGCAAATAAGTCATCATCAGAGCCAAAATCCTTGACGTGCCACCAGTCACATTTTGTACAGCATATACTCCGATATTTTCTATGTACAAAGTCAGAGTTCAAAGCATTCCAAAAAAAGTGTGCTAGAAGTTGGGACGAGTTGAGTTTCTGAAAGAGGAAGAGCTGGGAGAAAGGCTTAGGGTGGGACCTGTCGAGGAGGCTGGAGGCTGTAGTTCCTCCTAGACTGGCAGGTGGAGCCGAGTGTAGAACCCGTTGTTGGGTAGAACAGGGCTTAGAGAGCAGTAAGAAAGGTTAGAGGGAGAAGCAAAGGGACCTTAGCTGTAGAGGGCCTTGAACAGGGTACAGTATGAAAAGGGAACAGTTTGTTGCTCCATGAGCAGTTCAGTTGAGCTGATCCTCGTACTGTTTCCGGAAACAGTCACCAGCAGGGAAAAACTCCCAGCAACGCTCCTGGTACATCTTCCATACGTAAGACTCCTTTAAGACAAACAGATGGGAGGAGGTAGGACAACATGTCAGCTGTGAAAGTTTCACACTGAGCCACTGAAGGCCTCAGTGTGCTTCAAACAAACTGTTGTACGACCAAAAGCGTTTCTACCTGTTTCAAAGGGAAAAACTCAAAGGCAAGGCAAAAAGCCTGCAGTCATAAGGAGGGACAAGGGTCCACCATCGGAAAGAGGTATGCACTTTGTTTGAAGCACACTCTGACTTTACGCTTTAACAATGCAAGCAGCAAGGATCAGAAACTGTCTGAGCCGTACTAACCACAATATCACAGTGACGTATATTTACTGAGACCAAAGGAAAATAAGCTGCTTTACCTGGCCAGTGTGCTCTGTTTCATCTTTGTTGATGAGATACATCACAAAGAATCTGAAACACACACACAAACATTAGAAAAACATCCAGACAATATACATACACCCACATGCACAAACACACACCAACAGAGACTGATCAAAACTCTGAAGCTGGTGGTAGTTTGGGCAAAACAAGAATTACACTAAATATAGAAAGTATAGATTTAGGGGGGATTATCACCATAAACCCAATCCTTAAACTAAATGTAAAACTAAACCCAACTTGTAATAATTCACTATAGAAAAACTAAACCTGAGAGCATGTCCTGTTTCACCTTGAATCCTAGTTCTTAAATGTGGACAGGAGAATGTCTCCTTCACTGGACAAATGTCAGGCTGACCTTTTTGGAGATCAGCCTGCTTTTCCTCAATTCCAGTAGGTTTTTCTCAAAGGAAGGTTTTAGACATGTCTAAAATCAAACAGCTGAGAAATGTGAATGCCATCTTGTTGGATATAGACTATGTTTGCACAGGATCCAATCAATGACAAAGCGTTCTGACATAACTGCAACATTAACATCAGCACACCAGAAGAGGAGCGACATGATGGGCCAGCTTCCTGCATTCACCGAGTACAAGGAACCTCAAACAGTCACACTACTAAGTGATTTATGTGTCCACGAAAATAACCTTATAAATCGGAAGCGAAGGCCAATGAAAACCCAGCGTTTGTCTTCCAATCAGATGTATTGCATAAGGCAGGTATAATTATACAATACAGGTCGGCACTATGTTAGAGATACACACACACACACACACACACAAACTCCAGATGTACTCACAGGTAGTTGGCGAGGTTGTGCTCCTGTAGCGTGTGCGTTTCAAAGCCATGTGGCACTGTGTCAAAGTAGTCATTACCTATTCCACAGATAAAACATTTGGTCTGGAAGAGAAACACGTAAGTGTTAAACGATTGTCATTACACAAACCGTTTAATGGTGAAGAACGTGTGAGCGCGTCTTTTTACCTCCATGTCTTCTTTCACTTGTTCCTGCTGGTCCCTAAGCTCGCCGAAAGCATCAATGATCAACCCTAGAATGTTCCGACCACAGACGGTGTACACGTTAGCGGACTGGACCACAATGTTTCATTCATAGTACTTGATCTACTGTATGTGTTGCAGTCTTCATATTACTAGCATAATACTGATCACAACTTTGTTTGGGTTTATGTGAAACAAAGAATATTAAATGCAGCCTTATAAAAAGGATCTTTTTCTGTCTTTTTGCTTCGATCTTCCAACAGGCTGCAAGATACAGATCTGACCCAGACTATAGTGTAGGCAGGCAACAAAAGGGAATCATATTTATGTGTGTGTGTGTGTGCGTGTGCGTGTGTGCGTGTGTGCGTGTGCGTGTGTGTGTGTGCGTGTGCGTGTGCGTGTGCGTGAGTTGGATCTCTCACCCTGGATGATGGCCAGGAGGATAACAATGACAAAGAAGAAGAAGGTAATGTCAAAGATGATGCGATAGATCTCATACTCGTCACCTGCTGGGTCCTCAATCTGGTCACCAATCCCTCCACCTGCTCTCACACCTACATACATGTGGAACATGTAGCACTGGGAGAGAGAGCCACAGACACACAGGAAGAGGGGGAGAGACACTTGAAAAGGGGACCAGTTACAATTATCACAACGTCAATTAAATATTGAATAAAATGTGCATAAATTTTGCACTAAATTACAGTATTATTAAAAAATTGCAGGTCAGGAGATCAAAGACAATATGACCATTAAAGAACCCATTAATAATTATGTATTTAGTTTTTAAGTAAAAGAAAAAAAAAGACAATATGATCTCTAATAGTCAGTAGCTCTGTATCTGTGCAGTTAGCCTTTTCATAATGTCAAAAATATATTATTATTATTATATATATTTATATATATATACACATCTAAATATAAATAAATATATATGTATATATATATATACATATATATTATGTATATATACTGTATGTATGTATGTATGTATGTATGTATGTATGTATGTATGTATGTATGTATGTATGTATGTATGTATATATATATATATATATATATATATATATATATATATATATATATAGTCCAGTGCACAAAGAGAGAAATATGAAGAGAGGAACAAGTGAACAGAAAAGAAGAGATCAGCTCAGATCCTCTCATCCTGCTGAAAGTGTTATTGTAAGGGATTTATTCACACTAAGGGAAGGGAGGAAAGAGCAAAAAAGCTGCCTGGGGCAGTAGCCCTTCATCAGTGTATCCCTCCATCACACTAAGCCCCTGTCACCTTCCTGTAGACCAGTTAGAGCTGCCACCCGCAGCCCCTTAATAGGAAACAGAAGAACTCTATGGAATGCTATGGGTGACTGGCTATAAGGGATTAGAGTGTGTGTGTGTCCTGAAATTTCCGGGTGACAGAAGGCCCACTCCCACCCCCAGAAAACACACACCATAGAGCCCATATATAGTATTTCTTTCAGACGGCTTGGTAGCAGGGATCATCCTTATCACAGCTGTGATGTATTTACCTGTTTCCTCCCTCCATCCATTGTGTAAATGTAAAGAGTAACACCACCAAACTTCAGTATCATTTTCCTGGACCACAGGATTTATTTTTTTAAATCAACATATCTATCATTCTTCTAGGGGTAAGGGGGAAAGGTGAGTTGTTGTTATCACATTAGCAAGCCCGTCTGGATAGTTGTATTAATAAGCTTATTATGGAAGTCTCTGTCTCTTATCAAATGTCTTCTTTTGTAACCTTAGACAGTAGGTTATCCTCTCCATCTCATAGATATCCCAGATTCTTTGGGTCAACTAATTGTACGTGGGTGGCTCGGACTAAGCTGCTTCACTTTGAACCACAATGAATCACAATACTTATGCTGCCACAGTAGCTAACCTGCTCCGGCATCATGAAACTGGTTTCCTGTTTCCTTTTGCGAATCCCAAAATCCAGGATCATCACTGTTACTTTACCCAAAGAGCCTTAAATTGAGCTTGCATCGTGATAAACAAACCCAGATTGGTAGCATGAAATTCATCTTTCTAAAAGTCACGCACTGTTGCTATTTCTAAAAAGTTAACAGATGCCTGGAAAAGAAACGGACAAAAAAGAGCATGTAAGCTCAGCTGAACCGCATACAGAGCCTGAGGGTGAACACTGTCAGATTGAAAGCTTTGACCCATGACTTTCTCTCCATAAATGGAGCTGGACCCTCTTTACAGACAGGCTCCTCAGGATACTTCCTTTCAATGAGACAGGCTTTACTGACATTAGCAGCCAGAGCAGCAGTGAGCCACTGCCCTGAGCAATGAGACTGAAAAGCAGAGAAGGAATAGCAAGTCGAAGCATGCATACATAACATTTAACAACATTAAACATGCAGATGACCAAAAAAAGAGATTTTAACAGATGTAATGTGAGGATTTTAGTTTCAGATTGTTTGCTTGAGAAGTCACCAGAAATGACCTGTCGCAGCTGTCAGTGTCCGTTCTTTATATCTAACACTGCTGGCTGTCACCAGTTCCACCTCCACATGCATTGCCCAGGGTCCATACATCTAACTGCTACTTTCTGAAACACATCATACACCAACCCACCCTTCGTCCACATGTTATCCATTGCAAGCTAATTCATTAAATGTTAGTTAACCTTATGTTCAGTACTAACTCAATCAGGTATTTGTTCCTGTCCCCAGGACAAAAATAGAGATTATCGTCAAATCTTCAGATTACCAACAATCCTTGAACAAATCATGTGTGACAAACACGCGTTTGTCACACATGATTTGTTCTTCATGATTTGTTGTTTGTGCTTCCGTTAGGATCCAGAACCAAATCTAAGCTTAAAATAGTGAAATTTCATCAAAATCTCTTTATTTTACATGTCTTATTTAACATTTCGGCAAAAATAAAGCATGTACACTAACCAGTTCTTGTAAAAACAATACATTATGCGGTCCTCAGCGCAACTGGGTAACTATGAGTGATTTAGCTGAGACAAACAGTCAGGTGACAACAAATCAGTGAAACTTGAACTGAACTGCAGGCTGTTTACACAGAGCAGAGCAGAGAGGAGGAGAGAGGAGAGGAACAGAGAGGAGAGGAGCAGAGAGGAGGAGAGAGGAGAGGAGCAGAGAGGAGAGGAGCAGAGAGGAGGAGAGGAGCAAAGAGGAACAGAGAGGAGAGGAGCAGAGAGGAGAGGAGCAGAGAGGAGGAGAGAGGAGAGGAGCAGAGAGGAGGAGAGGAGCAAAGAGGAACAGAGAGGAGAGGAGCAGAGAGGAGAGGAGCAGAGAGGAGGAGAGAGGAGAGGAACAGAGAGGAGGAGAGAGGAGAGGAGCAGAGAGGAGAGGAGCAGAGAGGAGGAGAGATGAGAGGAGCAGAGAGGAGGAGAGGAGCAAAGAGGAACAGAGAGGAGAGGAGCAGAGAGGAGAGGAGAGGAGAGGAGCAGAGAGGAGAGGAGCAGAGAGGAGAGGAGCAGAGAGGAGAGGAGAGAGGAGAGGAGCAGAGAGGAGGAGAGGAGCAAAGAGGAACAGAGAGGAGAGGAGCAGAGAGGAGAGGAGCAGAGAGGAGGAGAGATGAGAGGAGCAGAGAGGAGGAGAGGAGCAAAGAGGAACAGAGAGGAGAGGAGCAGAGAGGAGAGGAGAGGAGAGGAGCAGAGAGGAGAGTATTGGTGTATAAATATTTTTTGTATATATATATAGATTAAACTTGCGTTTTATTTGTATTTTTTTTATATGATTTATGGCATTATAACGGTGTTATACTGCACAAAAGACATTTTTGATCTTCTAACCATTAATGGGCTGTTTCCATTGAGGTGTTAGATATATTACAGGAAAACACAGGGTCACAGTGAGTAAAATGTGACAGGAGCAAAGAACTGCTTAACGTTCAGAGTACTGACCAACAAAGTTATGCCGTTATACTAAGATGCTGCTTTGAGCCATTGTACCTTGGTCACCTTTACCATTCTAGTGAAGTACAATACGTTACAATGTGTCTGACAGTCAGACTCTGACTGCACTACTGCTCGCAAAGCTTTACACTTCTCATACTCACCGTCAACATGTCGTCACACTTCATATCAGGCAGTTCTCCATCTTCACTCTTGTTGTAGAACTTCCTGAAGAAGTTGAAGGCCACTACTGTGTAGAGGTACACCACCACTGCTAACAAGCCAACTGTTAACACCAGCTGGAAGACAGGAGAGAAGACGAGGAAAAATGTCACTCAGCATTTTTGTATGTTAATAAATGGGATGGTCTGTAAACTACTGCATGAAATGGTGTGTATAATGGTTGATCCGTCTATCACGATGCATGGAATGTATTATTTCTGTGTTTCAGTTTAGGGTAGTTCAAAACCACCTTGTGGACAATCGCAGAACAAACCCTCATTTAGCAGCACGGTGGCTGTAACAAGCACACAGCTCATCACTTTTCTTTCCTTGGGAATGTTTGGACTACATATGCCTGTAAGTACTGCAAAAACATTGTATTCTATCTGCACAACACTTTGTAGGTTAATTTAATCAAATGTATACTGTTTTTATGGAGAATCGTTGAAATCTTTATTTAGCTAATTAAGACCTACCAGGGTCAGCTGCAATGTTTTACATATTTGAATTGTTTCATTGTTTGTAAAGATACATTTGTATGCTCACTAGCATATCATATTTTTTATTATGCATGGCTAAAACAAAATATTACATAGTACTGAGAGTACTAAAGTATAGTAGAGTACTGTCACAATGGCGACATTCAAATGTAAGATTGTAATGTATGTATGTAACAGTCTTTCTGCTGTATTGATCTGTTTCAGAGTTCAATTAGACCAGAACAATCCAGCTCTTTATTGAGTAGTTTACCTGTTTGCCATTGTGTGTGACTGAGGACAGGATGGTACGGAGTGTCTTGAAGCCCATGGCAATGTCGAGCAGATGGGCAGCAAAGAAGAAGTTGTTATAGTGACCCAGGATGGACATGGTCATATACCAGGCCAGATACAGGAAGGACTGCAGGGAGCAAGGGAGAGAGAGGTAAGTTAATGTAGATGCATATAGACAACTGGGTAGATATCAAAGTTCCATCTGTGGCTTCATTTGCAGGTTAATGTATCAGTTCATGAAGACGTGTCAGGAAGTGACTGTTAATGATCCCACAATCAGCTATTAAGTGGACCGGAACTTCTCATATCGGAGACAGCAGTGAGACAGAAAAATCATATAGTATGCCTGACATTGAAAATATATTTATTATATTTATGTATATATTATTAATATGATATCTTTCTTTTAAAAAATTGAAATAATTACATAATGATTATTTTATAATTAATACAGAATGCATTTCAAGATTTGGGAAATGTAGTTTCACTATCTGTTGCTGTCCATGCACAGGAAATAAATACATAATATGTTCTCCCATTTCTGCTAGAAACCCCATCAGTGACAGAAGCAACCTTATTCAGCAATCAGTGTAAAGCAAGAACGTGTCATTTAGTAACAGTGTGCTTAATTTCAATCAGAAATCTAAAAAACATTTGCAAAGATGGTGAATTAAGCCAAAGTTCTATATTTTATTATCATCCATAAAAAGTATTTAAACTTAATTTTCATTAATATTACTATTTTCATTATATCTCTGTTATTACTGTGGACATCATGATAATATTAAAATTCTTTAATTTAAACTATAAGAGCAGTGAACCCACATGATGGAGGCAGACATGCGCCTCTACATACTTACATTGTCTGTAAATACAACCCCCAGCTTCCAGATCTGGTACTTAACATCAATGGAGTTCAGCCTGTTGGAAATGATTCATACCAATCAAAGACAAACAGGTCTGTTCTCAGATTAGAGCTGCTATTCTGCCTCTTCATACTCTACACACACACACACATACACACACACACACACACACACACACACACACACACACACACACACACACACACACACACACACACACACACACAGACAAAGAGAATACTCACACAGCAGCCAGTGAGCTGTCTCTCCTGGGCTTTCTCTTTTTGTGAGAGTCGCTGAAGTCCAGAGCAGCCTTGTCCATCCCCAGCAGCTCACTGATGCGGTCATGGCCGTAGAACTCTCCATATTTATCCATCACCTGAAGAACAGCAGGGCTTCTTGAAACACTTTCCAGCGGAAGCACATCTCAAATTGATTATATAATAAATCGGATTATACTAGAGCCACTGGGAGCTACAGGCTCAGTGAACACCAGGTTTAGCCTGATTGATCTACAGTGTGTCCCTCCCAGAATGACAGGAGGAATGTAGGGCTGGGCCTTGGTTGATACTGATGTTCACTACAGTATCTAAGTGAACTGTCTATACAGATGTATTCGGGCTACCCGGTTTATTTTGAACCTGTTTGATGTGAGTTAAAACCTGGAATGTGATGTCAGTTGTTAGTCAAATCTCCAAAATATAATATAAATGAAATAGCAACCGTGAAGAGACAGAGGTTCACTGTACAGCTGAGCAGAAGGGAGAAATGTGGCTTACATGACCATATCATATGTATATGTTACAAGACTGACATAACTGTACAGACAGAGAAAAGAGAGATGTGTGTGTGTGTGTGTGTGTGTGAGAGAGAGAGAGAGAGAGAGAGAGAGAGAGAGAGAGAGAGAGAGAGAGAGAGAGAGAGAGAGAGAGAGAGAGAGAGAGAGAGGAGTATGTATGTCAGAGAGAAAGCTAAAAGTGAGTAAAAATGACTCCTGTAGTCTAAACTTTAAACTTAACCCAAATATAAAACTACGAAACTAAAAAACATCTCCTGAAACCTTTATCTATAGCTTCAGCCCCACAGCTAAAAGCCGACAGAAGGCAGTGTACTCCATCAGAGCTGCTTATCACACACACCCCAATGTCAGAGGGTCCTTCTGACATTCACACCCACCTCACAGAGTGATTAGTCAGCAGTGTGGACGGGAGAAAAGGTTTGAACATCTCTCTAAAGCCCTTGTGTTCACTCGAGTGCAACACTATGAATGTCTTCCAGGAGAGACTGTCTGAAAACATCTCCACCTCTTTATATATCTTCATTTAATTTGTTCTTCAGTCCTAATTTGCATATTCATTATATTTGTTCTGCCAACAATGGCATGCAAGCTATTTTGCTTTGTAAGTTAGCCAACTACCAAGCTGTGTGTTGGTGTGGTAACATGAGTGTTTTTCTATATTTGTAGTATCATTACTACTGAACATACATGTTCCAGAACAGTTCAGTGTCTATTACCAGAACAACCCAACTCAACTGATCCTGGTTTGTGGCGTCTTTCTAACACAACGTAAGAACACACTTGTTACTATAGCATGGGGTCAACTCCGCCCTTCTCTCAGATTAGGAGTTCTCTTTGTTCTTTAGTAGAAGCTTTGTGAATATCTCTTAATAAGACACTTTAGGAGGACTCCTGGTGGTAAGATAAGATCATTTTGTGAACATGGTCTACATACACAGAGACACCTACCTTCCTCTTCACAAACTTATCCCAGTAGTTGTTGGGGAAGGATCTGCAAACCAGAGGACAAAAGTCTCATGAGTCACATAAAGTTGTATTATTATAAAAATGTAACAGTGAAGAACTGCAACAAATATAAAACCACATCTCATCTTCTCCCGTATTGGCACGTGTCTTGTCAATGGATGTTGTAGCATATAATATATAACTCAAGTTAACGTATTCACATTTAAAGACACACGGTGAAGTTCTACTCACTGTGTGTTGATTACCAGTCTGTCCCACTGTCCTTTGATGTCGTCCTCAGATGGTTGTTCTGTGATATAAAGGCCATCAAATTCCAGCTTCCTGGCCACCTCCTTTTCACGCTTAAAGATTACTAATGGCACCTACACACACACACACACACACACACGCACATGCACACGCACACGCACACACACCAGTACAGTACAGTAGTAAATAATAAAGAGTGTGACTTGGTTTCAGAAAATGAACACCCTTGTATATGAATATTGGAAAATATTTCTTTAGGAACAATCATTGAATCCCAAACTATTATCAGTTTTAATAACAAATACCATATACAGTAACAGTAACAATAGTCAGTATCCTGCCTTGAGACAGTAGTATCCAATGATGCAGAAGAAGGAGATGACGGTGTGAAGGACAGCCAGGATGCGTAACATGGGCTCCATGTATCCACTGCTCTCCTCCAAGACAAAACGGACCGTGACGGGCTTCAGGGGCTCCCCGGCCTCAACAATCACCTCCTCTTTTGTCTCCATTGCTTCTCCTCCCAGTGGATCCCACTGAATCCTGCTGTCTGGCTGGCTGCTAGTGTACACCACTTCCCTTTCCTCAACTACAGATGAGGATGTAGAAACCTGGTAGAGACATGAAACAACATGTTGTCACCCTGATGATGTAACCCAACACAAAATCATGGGCAACATATTAAACATCGAAGCTTAGACTGTTCAAGGTTTTTATATATTGTCAGAGAGGTTTGAAGTCCACCAAACTAGGGCTCAACGATTAATCGCATTCAAATCAACATCGTAACAGAACGCAATTTATAAATTGCAAAAGAGAGCGACATTGACGATTGATGTGTTCGGAGCAGACAGAGTAGTTTTCAGTGTACCATGAAGAAGTGGTCCTCAAAACGCAATTAAAGTTTCTGTGTCTTGCTTCCCAGTTGCTGGGTAAAGTGAAGGGGGTCTAAATATCTTTAGAGTGGTAGAGCCATCGTCAGCGTACACTTTAGTCTGTGTGATTTGTTACAATACTGTCACTGACATATATTGTTCATTTATTAATGTTCACATCAGTCCTGTTGTTCTGCAGTGCTTTGTTCTTGTTTTCAGATACGTTTGATCTATACCAGCTCCTGACGTAAATATCTGTTTCTTTAGCTGCTAAATGCTCCACTATGCACCAGCTGGTATGTCTGTCTGCTGTTTGCTGCTGCATAGGGAGTGTACATAGAGCATTTCCACTAGGACTTGCCTGGAAACAATACTGGAAGATACTAACAAGGTCTATGGTAAATTGACTGCTTATATAGAGTGCTTTTTCTAGTCTTAGAAACCATTTAAAGCGCTTTAAAACACATGCCAACATTCACACACACATTCACATGCTTGTGGCAGAGGCTGCCATACAAGGTGTCAGCTGCTCATCAGGAGGATAAAGTATCTTGCCCAAGGTCAATTAGGCATGTATAGTAGTCTGCCGGGGCCGGAGATCGAACCACAATAGAGATAGAGGAGAACAATGTATGTCCCCGTCTCTTACCTGATAACAACATCTCTGCTTTACCATTACCTTATAGAAGAGGAGGATGAAATTGATTGCAAAGGCAACAAACAGCGCCAGCATCCTCATGTTGTAGAAGTTCCTGGCAAAGTAGTTCTGCAGGGGAGACAGAAAGAAGAGCTACTAATGTTTCCAGATGTTCCAGACTGAGCACTTGATGTTTAACTTCAGACCAAACTCCTAAATAAAGCAGTTGCTCCAACTGCATGTGAGTATTGTATGTCAAGAGTAAGTGGTGGAGAACAAAATCCAAAGTCCATGTTTTGTGTAAAAATGACTTCTAAAGTTAATAATAGGCTTCAGCAGCTAGACAGATTAAGTGGGTATTTTCCAAAGAACAAGGACTGTGACATGTGTTCACCACTCTTGTAAGTGATTAGAGCAACCCAAAGTGTTTTGATGTTCATATTAGCATACAGGGTCTCCTCTTCACGTTTACTGTCCACACTACATGTAACCAGCAGAAACTGTGCTGAAACTAAAGAACAGAAAGGTTCCCTGTACCAGAAGTTTCCTCTGGTAGGCTATGATCTTCTTCAAGAAGGCAGACTCCTGCAGATCCGGTTCATCAGACTTTGAGGTGTGATGTCTTCTCACTTTTGGCTTCATCTTCTCATTCTTCTGTTGTTTCTCTACATGTCCACCCCTGAAATCATAAAGTCATTCACACTTCGACACAGCTGACAATACAATACTGCTGGCATCATTTGGAGGGCTAAGTGAATGGACTGGCCAAGTAATGATTTTTTAATTAATGGTCTATAAACCAAAGCTAAATTGTAAATGTGTGTACATTTGACATGTTACTACATTTTGTAACTCAACATATTCCCATTGATATTCATGTTTCCTCTAAATAGATAAGATGAGATAATATATTTATTTAGTGTGTCTACCAACTAAACGCATTTGCTTTTGACACATTCTTAACTCAAGGTCCACTTACTAGCTTTTTCCTGAAACTTTCAATACAACTTATTGTCACTGAGGTAACTCTGCCGGCCAAGGAATACCGTGACATGTAGTGGAAAGCTCTGGAATAAAGGCTAGTAAGTGGATCTTGATTTTTTTTTTGACAAAACACAGTCAGTGTATGTTGGCTCTGGTCACGACTGTTAGATTATTCCCCTCTAATAAACAATTCAACAAGTAGTGGTGTCAGGTTGTAACTCTCCTGTAACTGGTTTAATGGCATTTCATAGCTTCACACTGTACTTTAACATCTGCACTGTCATAGTCCAGCACCTAGTCTGTTTCCATCTGCCACTATAGTTAAGATGTCAGTTAGAGCAATCACATTACAGAAGAGAAATGTGTACATACTCTGATGTTTTCTCAGGTTCACATTCTGTCTCTGCTGTTGCTTCCTTCTCCTCTGAAGAAGAGCTCTTTGACTGAAAGAGAAAATATTACATTACATTACAGGTCATTTAGCAGACGCTCTTATCCAGAGCGACTTACATTGAACTAAGTCAACCAACTCAGGGTTAAATATGAAGAGACAAGCAAGCCCCTTTGTGGTTGAGTGTTGCCATGCACAACCTGGCTGCATGGCTAAAATGTCCTAAAAACCTATTTTCTCAATTAGTTTCTTCTTATGGCTGATAGGATGACTCACAAACACACACACACTCACACACACACACACACAGATGACTTATGCCGGGTTCAGACTACAAAAGTCAAAATCTTGCCACCGTGACTTGGGAGAGACATGACAGACTACACGACCAATCAAAGCTTGCAGTCTTTCATGGAAGGGTGATAGCATTGTAAAGGAGGTGCTAGCAACCTACTTCCAGAAGCAAGAATCTAAACACATAGTGGCAGCGTGTACGATGATGGCTGTCTTGTGTTGTAAAGGCCTAAAAACACCAACAACCTTATCTTTCACATCATTACTATTTTACTTGACCATGTTTACAGTTGAAGTCCTATTGGCCACAGTCGTGTGGGAGCACGTCGTGGAAGGCAAAACAAAAATCTAACACTACACGGGACAAAACGAGTGATGCAGCCAACGCCTGTTCATTCATTCATCAGGCTGACATTGTGTAGTCTGAACCAGGCATTACACTCACCTGATGCCTCCGTCTGAGCTCAGGTGGGGATTCAGTGGGGGGTGCTGGGGGGGTCGAGGAAGGAACTGGGGAGTTTAGCAGTTCGGTCAGGCTGGCATTGGGGTTATGAGGGGTGATCTTGTACTGGCCCCCCTCTCTTCTTATGTCGAGGCCAAAAATGTCTGACAGCAGCTCAGTCTCACTGGTGTTGACTGCCAGGTCAGCCAGGTCCTCTTTTGTGGAGCTGCGTTCAGAGGCTCTCTTCTCTCTGTCCTCCCCTTCACCCCTCACCTCGTCCTGGGTGGGGTCAGGCATGTTGGCCAGCAGCTCTGACACCTGGGGTGGAGGTAGTTTATAATGTATTAAGGAACAGCACTCAGTGTATTTAGTTTGTTAACATGACCTGTGGATACACTGCTCTATTTGATTTTTTAGAATCATGTATAGTTACCTTTATGGTCTTGGCCCCCTCCACAAGATTGCCTCCCATGAAGGTGTTGTAGAAGATTCTGCAAAATCCACGGGCCACACTGAATGCCACATGGAGAAAGCCCAGCAGCACCGAGCAGTAGAAGGACACCAGGGTGGTCACCATGTCCCTTACCGTCATGTTCTTTATCCTCTTCATCTGCTTCTTCAAACTCTTCATGGAGAGGACCTGAAAAGAGAGAAAAAGTCAAGGTCAATACTGTTGATTAGTAACAAGAACTGTTCAATGCCCAATTGTCATGTGCCATTAACAAACAGCATCAACAGTCATGCTAACTAAGATCGTACAGTCTACCACAAGACTCCTGATCAGTGCTGCACCTCTTTCTGCACCGAACAACAACCTACACCTCCATCTTGTTAACCAACTAATTATCTGCACAAAGTTTGGGAAAGTGCTGTGAAATATGTTGTTTCTCCTTAAAATTAGTAATTACTAGTACAGTACCCTTTCGGGATTTTGCAGATCAATACGAGGGTTAGCGAGATAATCGAAACTCAGACACACACACATGTGCTTTTACTATTTCATGATAAATAGTAAATTTACCCGGCACTATATTTTTAGGTGAATTTTATTAATATTTAGATTTGATCCTTTCTTGTTGCAGGGCTATGGGCTGGGAGAAACAGCACATGACTATAAACTTAATCTTGAATCTGGACGCTTTTGTACAGCATCTCTGACCAATCTTCTTATTCCACTCTTCAGAAAAAAACAAGCATATTTAAAAAAGATATTCAATTATTCCAATTAAAATACATCAAAAACATACACACACACTTTGATTGTCAGCTGTGTTTGGTGCTGTGTGTGCTCACTTTTATCAGCAGCATGACATTGTATCGCAGAGCTAACAGTGCCATGTGGACAGTGGTAACAGAGAAGAAGCCCATCTCAGGGTTCTCCTCGTCTGGCTTCTCCCGCTCACTCTCCTCTTTCACTGCTGAGCGCTCGCCAGCGTCAGACATCTGAGCCGCCAGCTGCATTTCAAAGATAGTGTCCTCGCAGAAATTCACAAACAGCTCCATTTTCTCTTTCTCCCCTCCTTCATTCACCACATCAAAGATGAACTGACGCTTGGATTCTTTGACCTGGGCAGAAGGTATATTAGTGAAAACAAGAAGCTGTCAAGCAGTGTGACAATCAAATGACACATTTTAGATGTATTAGGTCATATGCTGCACCATCTTTACCTGAGGTTTCTCCCACTGTGTTCGACTGGACTCGCTGATCTCAAAGTAGACCCTCTCAATGCGCTTGGCACTACCCATGATCTCGATCCGGCCCAGGTACGGTTGGAAGTAGTTTAGGACGCTATCTGCCAGCTCCAGGAAGGTCTGCAGCCGGGTGTCATGAGGCATGTGCTCCGACAGATTGGTCAGCAAAACCGCCACATTGAAGCCAATGTCCTTTTGAATCACAGTTCAAAGTGGTTTTTTTTTTTTTGCAAGTTTCCTTTTCAGCATGTTACCCAATATATAACACTCAACCTCTCAATACACACTCAATAAATGAGGCCCTTGAGGAGAGGATGGTACCAGAATTACATCCAAGACTCAAATAATATTACCTGGATTTATTTTACTGTAATTTGCAGGCTGTAATCTCCGTTTTACCCAATTTTGAAAAGTAAAAGTAAAAAGGTACATCTGGCCAATGACGCCGACCTGCAGATGACGCATATACAGCACACTACCAACTAATCATAAAGCTTTTACAACTTTAAAATACATTCAGATACATAATGCCGTTTTTAAGCATTTTGATGTGAATCAAGTGAGTAAAAAGTTGTTACAGTATAAAATGTATCTACAGTAAATTGTTAATCTTTTCCTCATGAGTACTGTCCCAGTTCAGCTTCAAAAAGTATTAAACTGCTACCACTCTAATTCAAGCAAGAAGAGCCATGTATGCTCTTCAAAACCAACAAAACAAAAAATAAATTAGTGTCTGACTGAGCTGCAAATCAAGAAGCCCAAGAACAAGGGATGCCCCATGTTGGCTCCCCCATACAGTGTGCGTGGAACATTAATGAGAAATTAATTGTACCAAATTACCTGTTCTACTTTCCAACTTCTAAACCTAGTCCAACAACAGGTTGATAAAAAGAAAAGGAAAAAAATGACAGAAATAAAATAACAAGAGAGCTCTTCTACTAAATCCCATTTGAGATGTTGAACCCATCCTCTAAGAATATATTTTAATAACAGATTTGAAGGATTGAGGGGCCTACATTTGGACAATTGAAAGCCCTTTTAAGACTTTAGAAATATCTGTAAACATTAAGGCTGTTACCTTGGCTGGCTCATGAAAGCGCTCCACAAATTCTTCATAGTCCAGCAGCTCATTTTCATCCGTCTCAGCACATGAGAGTAAGAACTCTGTCTCAGACTGGGTGTAGTGTTTGTGGCTCTCCATGGCCTTATGGAAGTCCCTCTTGGAGATGACACCTGTGAATTTATTGATAAATCTATAAATCATCAGCAGCTCCATCTATGTCACTTTGGAATAATTTACACGATTCTGCTATTCCCCAATGACAAATATGATGAAATTAAATGTTTTTAGAGCCTTGCCTTTTGCGTCAGGGTCATACTCCTTGAAGGCGTCTGAGGAGGTCAGGTCTTTCAGTTTGAGAAACATGTCAAAAAACTTGAGTATCATCTCCACATTGTTGGAGGACTCCACCAACATGTCCACCATCTGCTTCCCAATTGTCCCATTCACCACATTACCTGCCAAACAAGACAACAGGCTTACAGTATAGGAAGTCCCTTCAAACCACAACACAACATGATACAGTTCTTAAACTGCGACCACACTAATTTAGCAGAACCACTTTCATTTTGCAAAACAGGAACGATCCGTCCAGAACAATGTTCAATCGTGGGCTACATGTTAAAGATGTACTTAATGGGATGACTGAAAGCATAACAACAGCTTAATTTGTGCCATTGTTAAATGTATCTTTGGAATGCAATATATTTTACTATACAATATGTCTGCAGACACTTAAAGTGTTCTATTAACAACACCGTGTAGAACTAGAGACTGTGACATGTAGAAGTCACTTAATAGCCATGAGTGCGCATTTTTGAGAGATGATTAATCATTTGTGGAGCCAAACTAGGAAAACACTGTTAACATTTATTTAACAACTTTCAGTGCAAATAACCTGGCGATCACTTTGTGACTTTGTGTTTCTGTCAGTAAGCTTTTCCTGCTTTAATGTTTAATACAGGAGTACTGATGAATGCAAACCTACCCTCCAGCATAGACAGCAGCATGACCACCATATCTTTCTGAAGATCCATCAGTTCCTTCAGTAACTCAATCTGACTGGAGTCCTGAGGTAGAAAAAGAAAGAAACAAGATGAGGTGTGTTTGCTGCATTTCAGCCATGAGAGACTTTATAAAAGGTGTACATTATTAGAGATTACAATTAGCTGACAGTGGAAATGTGACAGGAAATAAGGGAAGAGAGAGAGAGGATATAAGAAAGGTCCATGACTGAACTCAAACTGGGGAAGTTGTGTTTACACCTCACCTGAGACAATTTCATCTGCATATGAGCGAAGACATGCAGAAACCCAACAACAGCGTCCCACAGTCGACTATGGGCCAAGCTCTGCTGGTTGCCAGTACACGGACCCTACAACATCATTAGTAACAATCACAATCACATCACAACCAACAATTCCTTTCACTCAGCAGGAGTCCTACACTCAGATATGTGAGTATTAACTACAGCCTACAGATATGATGATATGATATTATTTTAAAACTTTTCATCACATTTTGAGAATACTCTAAGAACAGCAACAATGCCTTCAACAGAGTTAACTGGTGTCTTTTCGTACCTGGATGTACTCTGTGAGTGTATTGAAAACCTGCTTGGCCACATTTATTGCCTTGGAGAAATTCCTCTGGCCCTGCTCGTCAATAACATCTTTCCCAGAATAATACCAATAGAAATCACTGATGGACTCCTGGAGGAGAGTCATGAGGGAGCAGGGAAGGGGAAGAAAAGAAGACAACTATGAAACAGAGCAACTACAAGAAAATACTTTTAACGTAGTTTTGATTATTATTACTATTTTTATTGCTATTGTTACTATTATTATTACTACATGTAGTAGTAGTAACAGTTACAGTAGTAGTAGTAGCAGTAGTAGTAGTAGTAGTAGTAGTAGTAGTAGTAGTAGTAGTTGTAGTAACAGTAGTAGTAGTAGTAGTAGTAGTAGTAACAGTAGTAGTAGTAGTAGTAGTAGTAGTAGTAGTAGTAGTAGTAACAGTAGTAGTAATTAAAGTAGTAGTAGTAGTAGTAGTAGTAGTAGTAGTAGTAACAGTAGTAGTAGTAGTAATAGTAGTAGTAGTAGTAGTAACAGTAGTAGTAGTAGTAGTAGTAGTAGTAGTAGTAGTAGTAACAGTAGTAATAACAGTAGTAGTAGTAGTAGTAGTAGTAGTAGTAGTAGTAAGAGTTGTAGTAACAGTAGTAGTAATTAAAGTAGTGACAGTAGTAGTAATAGTAGTAGTAGAAGTAACAGTAGTAGTAGTAGTAACAGTAGTAATAACAGTAGTAGTAGTAGTAGTAGTAGTAGTAGTAGTAACAGTAGTAGTAACAGTAGTAGTAATTAAAGTAGTGACAGTAGTAGTAGTAGTAGTAGTAGTAGTAACAGTAGTAGTAGTAACAGTAGTAGTAACAGTAGTAGTAGTAGTAGTAGTAGTAAGAGTTGTAGTAACAGTAGTAGTAATAATTAAAGTAGTGACAGTAGTAGTAGTAGTAGTAGTAGTAGTAGTAGTAGTAGTAACAGTAGTAGTAGTAACAGTAGTAGTAACAGTAGTAGTAATTAAAGTAGTGACAGTAGTAGTAGTAGTAGTAGTAGTAGTAGTAGTAGTAGTAACAGTAGTAGTAGTAACAGTAGTAGTAACAGTAGTAGTAGTAGTAGTAGTAGTAGTAGTAAGAGTTGTAGTAACAGTAGTAGTAATTAAAGTAGTGACAGTAGTAGTAGTAGTAGTAGTAGTAGTAGTAGTAGTAGTAGTAGTAACAGTAGTAGTAGTAACAGTAGTAGTAACAGTAGTAGTAGTAGTAGTAAGAGTTGTAGTAACAGTAGTAGTAATTAAAGTAGTGACAGTAGTAGTAGTAGTAGTAGTAGCAGAGGTGGGCCGTCAGGGCCAGCAAGGCCTTCACTGCTGGCCTAAACATCATCATAATATACATTTCATTTTTATATATTCTTTCCACAAATATGTATTAAATTATTCCCCATAGTCTATTCTCTTTATTTCATAGCTTTCCTCTTGGTTGCGCTGCTTCCAGCCTCAGATCGAGATTTGGAGGTCTGGCCTTTATGTTAGAGCTTGTCAAAAAACTTCAATTTTAAACGAGACTGTCATTGACATCAGCAAACGCAGCATGGAGAGTGTAAAACAGAGAAAGCTGGATGCGGAATGTCGCATTTTCCAGGAGAAATGGACAAACGATTATTTCTTTGTGGAAGTATAAGGCCAGTGGGTCTAGTTTGTGCGGACGTACTTGCTCGGTGATGAAAAATAATCTCGAGCGTCATTACTACACGAAACATGCCGAACTGCACAAGCTGAAAGGACGAGTGTGTTTGGATAAGGTTAACGCTCTTCGGGGGAGTTTGGCCCAACAAGCAGCTCTCTGCAGAGCGAAACATACAAACATGGAAAGATATTATATTTAATTATTGTTTACTGCCTTTTTACTTCATATGTTCTTTTGCTGTGAGACATACATTTCCCCGTTGTGGGACTAATAAAGGATTGTTTTCTGATAAAACAGAAAGATACAGAGGTTATGAGTTCAATAATTAGTATGGGCCTTGAAGGATGTTGTAAAAAAAAATGGCCCTTGATAGGAAAAAGGTTCCCCACCCCTGGTCTATATGATAACGCTATGACTTCAATTTCAACCTAAGAAAATATGTCCATACTTAATATGTATGAACCAGCAGGAGTGAAGAAAAGGAGCTAACCTGTACTCTGAGGAGGTAGTCAACAGTAGAGATAATGATGTTGACGGTTGTGTTGTTCCCTGTTTGCGTCCTCAAGTAGTTCTGGAAGTCTGAAATAGAAAATTGCAAAATGTAAAATGTGTATAAATAAATAAAGTTGTGGTAACCTTTCTGTAAAATATTATATGACATTTGATACTATCCCACCAGAATGAAATTCACAGAGAGGAAAGCTTATAGAGTGGAAAGTATATCTTCTGAGTAAATCTGCAATAATCAGGGTTTCCCATCAGTTTTCCAGACTGCAATCAAACACTCTTTGTGAGGAAATGTAATGTTGTCAGCTCAATTTAATAACTGGAGTGTGGCTTGAGCCTGGAAGTAAAACGTTTTCACAAACCACTTCAATTTAATTTCAAACACAACAATATGGTGCAATCCTATAACAAACAAGGGCAGCGTATTAGAGCCATTGTAAGTAAAACATTTTTTTATTAAAGAGCCGGGGAGGGGGGTAATATTCACAGACATTTACGAGAAAGACAAATCTAATTTTCTCTAAGATTGAAGTCACAAAATGGAACAATAGTTTTCTTTTGTCGAACCACATGGCTGCACTTTGCAAGGTTGGATCAACCTCATACCACCACAGAAGGTAAACAAGGAATGCCAAACATACAGGACTGTCTCAGAAAATTAGAATATTGTGATAAAGTTCTTTATTTTCTGTAATGCAATTAAAAAAACAAAAATGTCATACATTCTGGATTCATTACAAATCAACTGAAATATTGCAAGCCTTTTATTATTTTAATATTGCTGATTATGGCATACAGCTTAAGAAAACTCAAATATCCTATCTCTAAATATTAGAATATCATGAAAAAGTATACTAGTAGGGTGTTCAACGAATCACTTGAATCGTCTAATTAACTCGAAACACCTGCAAGGGTTTCCTGAGCCTTGAAAAACACTCAGCTTGGTTCAGTAAACTAAATCACAAGTATGGGGAAGACTGCTGATCTGACTGCTGTCCAGAGGACCATCATTGACACCCTCCATCAGGAGGGTAAGACACAAAAAGAAATGTCTCAAAGAGCAAGCTGTTCACAGAGTGCAGTTTCAAAGCACATCCACAAAAAGTCTGTTGGAAGGGGGAAATGTGGCAGGAAACGCTGCACAACCAAGAGAGATGACCGCAGCCTTAACAGCATTGTGAAGAAGAGTCGCTTCCAGAATTTGGGGGAGCTTTAAAGACAGTGGACTGAAGCTGGAGTCCAGGTATCAAAAGTCACTGTTCACAGACGTGTCCGGGAAATGGGCTACAATAGCCGTATTCCCATGGTCAAGCCACTTCTGAACTCAAGACAACGGAAGAAGCGTCTGACTTGGGCTATGGAAAAGAAGCACTGGACAGTTGCAGAGTGGTCCAAAGTCCTCTTTTCAGACGAAAGCAAGTTTTGTATTTCATTTGGAAGTCAAGGCGCCAGAGTCTGGAAAAAGGCTGGAGAGGAGCAAAATCCAAGTTGCTTGAAATCCAGTGTGAAGTTCCCACAGTCAGCGATGGTTTGGGGAGCCATGTCAGCTGCTGGTGTTGGTCCACTGTGTTTCATCAAGCCCAGAGTAAATGCAGCTGTGTACCAAGAGATTTTAGAGCACTACATGCTTCCGTCTGCTGAAAAGCTCTATGGAGATGAGGAATTCATTTTCCAGCATGATCTGGCACCTGCCCACAGTGCCAAAACCACCAGTAACTGGTGTACTGACCATGGCATTACTGTCCTCGATTGGCCTGCCAATTCCCCTGACCTGAACCCCATAGAGAATATGTGGGGTATTGTGAAGAAGAAGCTGAAATACACCAGACCCAACAATGCTAATGAGCTAAAGGCCGCTATTGAAGCATCCTGGGCATCCATAACACCTCAGCAATGCCACAGGCTGATTGCCTCCATGCCACGCCGCATTGATGCAGTAATCCGTGCAAAAGGATTCCCAACCAAGTACTGAGTGCATTAATGGACATTTTCAAATGTTTGATTTTGTTTTGCTGTTATAAATCTTTTTTTTTACTTGGTCTGAGGAACTATTCTAATTTTTTGAGATAGGATTTTTGAGTTTTCTTAAGCTGTAAGCCATAATCAGCAATATTAAAATAATAAAAGGCTTGCAATATTTCAGTTGATTTGTAATGAATCCAGAATGCATGACATTTTTGTTTTTTTAATTGCATTACAGAAAATAAAGAACTTTATCACAATATTCTAATTTTCTGAGACAGTCCTGTACACATTAGTGAGGAGGTTATTTTCTTGTAAATGTAAGACTTTAATCTTGGAAATTGTAAATTTATTTTATATATTATATTATCTTTATTATAATTTATAAACTTACAATGGCCCTAATACACCGTCGTTATAACACTATCTGACTGTATGAAATATAAAAACACCCTCAGCATTAACAGATTTACCCCACATTTAGCCATACTCTAAGATCACACACCTGAGTTGTGCCCTTCACAGAGCAGCTGCAGGAAGCGGAAAAGGTCACAGGTGAACTCATCATCCTGCATGACCTTCTCACCTGGCCAGAGAAAAGAAACACACCCACACACATACATGCACACACACACACACATACACGTACACAGACATGCAGACAAACATATGCACAAGCACATACGTAGGTATGCACACACGTACACACGACAACACAGGCATGTGCAAACACACACATGAATGAACACACACATTCATATAAACACACACACGTACACATATAGAAAGTCAGAGAACAGGGCAGACAAAAGCAGACAACATATAGGAAAGGGACAGACAGACAAGGAGATGGAGAGTGAAGAAGTGTTAAAAAGAGATGGTGCTGATGTGAGAAATCTTCAGTGTTTTCTTTCAGTCAGAGAAAAGTGAAGGGTCATAATACACCATTCTGACCTAAAACACACACACACACATACACACACACACACACACTCACGCACAAACACACACTCTCACACACACACACACACTCTCTCACACACACACACACACACACACACACTTGGATGAGCAGTGGGCAGCCACAGCACTTGGTGGTGGACTGAAGTGGGTTGGTTGGTTTTTTAACTGCAGCATTTTACAGTCAGGACTGGATTTAGGCTGTTTTCATGTTTTCTCTAAGCTGGTTTGGTTTAATAAAGAGAAGCTGTTGGTTGCTGCTTGCCATTGTAGATTCTGCATAGATTACAAATACATTGAGGAGGTTGAGGACAGCTGCTCTGACTGTGCTAAAATGCTGCTTTGAACCAAGGAATGCAAAAGGAAAAGAGGGTCAGAGAAAAAGAAGATGAGACACTATACAATAACAGAACATTAACAGAATACATCCATACAATATGACAACAAACTGGACTGGGCTGAGGGAGGGAAATCTGTAGGTCTGGAACAAGACGGAAAGTGTTTTCTTTTTCAATGCAGGCAATTTAGTGGAAGTGCAACATGTTCTACAGATTACTCCCACCAGGATGTCAGAGGTTTAGATTTACGAATGGCCCAAAAAGGTGGAAGTGTGCCGACTTTTGCTGATGCCCACTTGTGTAATGTAAAACTAAAATAGATCTACTTACAATTATCAGAATTCAATTGTAATTTCGTAGTAAATACAACTGTGACCCCTCCACAAAGGGTGTGTTGTTTGGTACAGGAGTTCCTGAAAATGTTCCTTCCACTGCCAAACAATATCGCCATCAATATGAGCAGCTCCCCCGCCCTGCTTAAAGCAGTCTGGGCTTCTCTTCTGTGTCTGATGGCTTTCCAGGAACTGGACCACAATAGAATTTTTGGAAACGCTTTATAGAACGGTCCTTGTAATAAGCGTTAGTTAGGTAATAAGGCCTTTATATATCCTTAAAAGACGCTTATTAAAATGATTATGTGTTAATAATTGCATCATAAACACACTTATTGTTAGATTTGAAAACATTGATAAGGATTGTATTAAGATTAAAGAATACATACTTTATTATGCAGTTAATTAATGTCATGTTTGATCCAATGTGAATAAAGAATTGTATATAAATACAATGTTTTAGTGGTGAAGCACAAAAACATACTTTTTAAAAACTTTTCATCTCTTTCCTGTAAATGGCAGGAGTTCTATAAAACACACTGGCCTTTGATAAAAGGTAACATTGAGGTAAATTGTATATTGCTTTAGACAAATTATGTTACAAATAAGTTACAATTGCACTATTTTAGTTGATGTGAAAAATGATCTATAGTGTTTAATATCATGTCTTCAGAAGGTCTAATATATGTCCTGTCATTTGACTGAACACATATTATAAGGGCCTTAATACCAATTATCTAATGCTTATTACAGAAACCTTAATATAAAGTGTTATCAAATGTTCTATAATGATAGTGAGTAACCAAACTTATTATTAGTTATCAGAAGACAAACAATTAGTTTCTAAAATTGTAAGAATAAATTGAAAATATTATTTAGCAATTGTGTAAAGCACTTTCAGGCTTATTCCCCACACAGTGATAAACCAGATGAGGGGAATATATTTTTCACAGTTGAAAAAAAATGACCATAAACTTATTATTATTAACTTAAAGGTGCAATGTGTAGTTCCGAGCCTCCTGCTCCAAAGACATAGGGGGCAGTATTTCACCTCTACTACAGGGTCATCACTTAGTAAAAAAGCCAATGTATGTTATCCAATGTTTATATTTCACATTTTAGTTGTAGTAGTTTGCTGTATTATACATTTTGGAGTATTCATTATTTGTATTGTTTATTGTATACTATTCTTATAGCTATATTTCTCTCTTCTAGTGTTGATACATTTACTGTGTATTTCTTTTTTTACTCCTGTGTAATGTCACTCAGCAGGGCAAGAATAAGAATATAAAATGTTGACCAAACTGCTGAAACTCTGAGACCTGGTCAAAATAACACTGCTATTACTGAAATTATTTACTGTGGCACTGGGGGCTGTACAGTTCGTGTAACGTTATGTTTTTATAGTTTGTACATTGGCTTGGGTCCAGGGTGGCAGAGACGAGGGAAAGAACGGCTCGTGTTTTTGTTCCGTCTTCCCTGCCGACATAGGACTGCTCTGCCAGGAGGAGAGCGTGCAGCGGCTTCAGGGAATGAGCTTCAGTTAGCGGCTGTGGCCCGATTTGGCCAGCGAAAACCCCAGCGGGATGGTGGAGTGCTGGGTCTAACCTGTGTAAGGGCAGCAACAAAAATATTGACGACCGGCAGTTAGTCGGGGCAGTCCCCTTCCCCGATATCAGACCCCTTCCCCCGGGGGAGCTGTCGCGAAAGGTGAGCTAAATGTTAACTGCCGACAGAAGCTCCGTCTTTTTCCCAGCTGCCTCACACTCTACTCCCTGCAAGCAGCAATGGGAATGAGGCGAGGGTACAAATCCTTTTCTCGTTTCTTTCACTTTGGATTTAATCCAAACAAACTATCAAACTAGCAGGGATCATGGATGTAATATTGACAAGAGAGTCAGCAGCTGTGCTTCTTCTCCCTCTGTACTGAGGCAGACTGCAGCTACAGTGACTCACTATCACCTCTAGAGGAACAAGTGGTATTACACACTGGACAGAGCGCAGCTAGCTGTTAGCATGCTAACTTCAGTAGATATCTCTGCAACACAACACAGAGACGTGTTTGACACAACGTCAACACTGTTACCTCTTCCCACTCTGTTGATAATGTTAGTTCATTGTTTTAATGTTTTAAATTTAAATTCTGGCAGATTTTACACATTGCACCTTTAACAGGGATTAGAAATAGGGTTAGAAAAAATGACAAGCTAAGGATGTTGTGTACAATAAATGTGCTTAAAATTTCCTCCGGTCCATTTAAAACATAAGGTTAGAACACTTTACACAGTATATTGAGTACAACTACAACCAAATCATGAATTTGAAATACAATACTGGAGAGAAAATGAGTCAAATCATAGAATAAGGACGGGTTATTCAAAATCAATGTTCTCCCTTAAGCAAAACAGTCATGACGGACACGTACACTGACTACAGACCACAGCTCAGCCAGTAAACAGAGAGGAGGGAGGAAGGAAGGAGAAAAGGATCAGAGTTCACCCCCTTCCACTCACAGTGCAGCATGGCCAAAAACAGCCACTTTAAAGTCCAGAGTGCAACACTTACAGAGAAAAACTGGAGAGGGAGACCAAACAGAATGCATGACAAGGTGAGAGATGAGAAATAAGCAGGGCTGCAACCACTGGCAAATTCTCTTCTTTTGTTTTTCAGATTAATTTTACATTAAATATTTTTAAACCGTTCAGCGAGAATATACATACACTGCACTGTTAAACTGTTCAACACAGTTAAAAAGTAATTTTGTTTCTACCAATACTGAATGTTCTAACCATCTTGTCTGTCCTAATGCTAAGTACACATTTGAGCTACCTGTACTTTACTTGAGTATAATGCTAATTTATACTGCACGTTATACTTTTCACTACATATACAACATCATTTACTAGCTAAATGGTAAATGGACTGCATTTATAGAGTGCTTTTCTAGTCTTTGCGACCATTTGAAGCACTTTTACAACACAAGTCAGCATTCACCTCTTCATCAGGTAAACGTTCACACACAATGTAGGGCTTCTCTACCAACTCAAGGGGGAAATATCTTAACCGTTCCGAATGTTATCAGCTCATTAATTTTCCGTTATCCCCATTATAACGCTTCAGAAGAGGCAACGTCTCGTAATGTGTCTGTCTGTAGTTTGCTCCTGAGGGGCTCGTGTACAGTGGACTACCAGAATATTTGCAAACAGCTGCCTGATGCTAACAATGTTGATGCCAGTGCTGAGACTGAATCAAAACAGTAAAGTTGGGGGACAGTAAAACCAAAACGGTCAGCTAAAAAAAAACTAAAATGCACATGGTGCATGGTGTTGGTCTGGTGGTATGGCTTCCAAATACAACACCAGAAGGTTGTGAGTTCAATACCAGGGCTGCCACCAATGTACCCCTGAGCAAGGTACTTAACCCTGAGCTGCTCCAGAGAGACTGTCCCTGTAGTTAGTTTACTGTAAGTCTCTCTGGATAAGAGCGACTGATAAATAACCTGTAATAATGTAATACAAAATATTGATGAGCAGCTTCAATTGAGGATTAATTTATAATGAATTTAGTTTAGTTTTCTGATTGTGGCATTTTTGTATTCATTGCAGCCCTAACAGAGTGAGGCAGAAAAGGACAGAGATAGAGGCTGAGGACACAGATGGGACTGTACACTTCACAACAAATAACAACCAGCACAATAACCATCTCCATTACTAAGACAAAATAACCAGACTTTAGGTTGACTACAGGACCGAGAGGGGGTGGAGGATGGTAAATATTAGTAATATTAAGAATGTGCCAGATACTGTACAAATCCTGAGAGGGAGGCATACATGGGTTTTTTTAAGACGGCACTTCTACTACGTCTGCCTTTTACATGACTGGATTTCTTAATGTTAACATATATATGGTTATTATAATCATCATCAGTTTGGTTATTGTCGAAAGAGGATGACGCGGATTTTTACCAAAGTTCAGAAGTGGACAACTGTAAATCTTTAAACAGTATAAAAGACCAACTACAAACCAACCAGAGAGAGAGAGTTATAATTGGCCGAGCAAAAAGAAGAGTTTAGATGGTGAGGGTGAGGCAGGAAAGTAGCTGTAAGCACATAGCAGGTAAGGACGAGGTTTGAAGGTCTACACTCAGGACCTGGACAGAACTGACACAACAACTAACCAACCATAGTAAAAGAGAGAGAGAGGGCGAGACCAACCAACACACAAGGAAATGGCAGAAGGCATAATTACCACGCTCATGAGTGATGACTGAGGAAGGAAAGAAAGTGCAGTAAACCAAAATGAGAAAAGGAAAACAGGGGGAAGAAAGAAAGAGAGAAAGAAAGTAAGAAACAAAGAAAAAGATTACATATAGGGAAAAGAGCTTTAATAGTTCCAAATGTAGTTGTTGGGTCAACCTGGAAACACATTATGTGTTGACAGAAAACCTGTACAGCTCAGTACATGTCAATAAAAGACATCTAAAAGAAATTTTAAAAATACATAAAAAAGCGAGACCAAGCTTTTTTCCCTCTTTTGTCTTATTTGATTGTGGATGTGCACTCATGTGCTTTAGTTAATAGGGCCTTAGTGTGATTACTTTGTATTTAAAAAGACAATGTTGATAAATTTATGAGTAAAAACACACCAGCTGTGCCATGACTTTATGCTATAATAGGTGCAGTAATGATTAATACAAAGTCAGTTTCAGTAATTACTGGTTTAG
The DNA here is from genome assembly GCF_900634415.1 of Cottoperca gobio. Classification (NCBI taxonomy): domain Eukaryota; kingdom Metazoa; phylum Chordata; class Actinopteri; order Perciformes; family Bovichtidae; genus Cottoperca; species Cottoperca gobio. The sequence continues at coordinate 127,684 of NC_041373.1, forward strand.
GATGTTGTTTTTGCCATTTTGCACATACAGTGTTGGACACAAATAACAACACCTGTTGTACAATATAATTCAATTCAGTAAAACATAACATACAGTTGGATAAACATGTCATTATGAGCTGTCACCTTTCACCTCGCACAGTATCTTAGCATTACGTCTCTGCGTCACCTCACAGTTTGATGATGTTATGCAGCAGTCTTTAGAACAAACTCTTAATGGTCTGTAATGACTCCTAACAACTGCAGATTTTGTGGTGTAAAACTTCAGAGACGCCAGGGCCCATACTGTATATTAAACAAGGATAAAGTGTGGATTAAACATTTCTAAATTAAACAGGGGTTTTTTCCCCACAGAGAATTAAAATGATATATATTGCTTGTACTTCAGTTGTTAGGTCATTAGCATTAGGTCTTCATGCTTAAATGGTGTTTTCTGATCTGCTCAATGGTTAAGGTGTGTTTGTGTTTCGGTATGTCTTGTTTAAAAACAGCAGGGTCAGGGTTCAGCTTTGGGAAGATCACCTTCATGGTTAGAAGAAACCAAGTTTGACTTTTTGCAGGAGAACATGTCTCTCGTTTCCCACACTTAGTAGTGCTAAGTTTGTATTCCTAACAACGAACTGTGGCCTCCTCTCTGAGAGGTTTAATAGTGGTATGATAACATCATGTTACTTCCACTTCGGCAGTACTTAGAGAAAATAAATAATAATGTGAACATACAGTCATTTTATGTTGTTTTCTGATCCCTTATGCCACATGGATGTACACATTGCTCTGCGAACATGGGGAGTATTAACGTATAAGTGAGGTGAAATGAGTGACAGAATAACTACACGTATTTACCTTTTATAAAACCATAAATTACTTAAAACAAACTCCTAGATAATTGCTGCACCTATTGTAACATAATAACTTACGCACCAACTTATGCAATACCATCATAATTAGTTAGTTTGCAAGTTTTGACTGTATTTTAAAATCTACTAATATAAAATAGTAAAACAAAGGACAATTTTGAGATTTGAATCTTGAAAAGTATCAGTATGCAATCTAAAGTATGAATGTGAACATGTGTAACAAATGTATACAGACAGAAGATGCAACAGGCAAATCATAAGCACATACACATGTACATTAAGAAATCATACTTGATAATGTATATGAAAAATAGGTAGTACTGCATTACCACTTTGATAAGAATCTCTCAACCAAAGTAACAAAAGGATAAATGGGACAAAGCAAGAAAATTATGAGGATTCAAAAATAACTTTTTTTTATGTACATGCTTTCAATCTCTTTTTGGGAAAAAAATATATATTTTCAGTTGGAGGAAGAAAAAGTTTTTCCTTCAGCTCCCTTTTAGCATTCCTCTATGAAACCAAGAGTTTCAGCAAGCGTGTGTGTGTGTGTGTGTGTGTGTGTGTGTGTGGTGTGTGTGTGTGTGTGTGTGTGTGTGTAAGGTCAAATGTACCATCCGTACGTTAATAAAGTGATATTTAACTAGTTTACCTGCACCTGGTGAAGAAAAGCATTTTAATATCAACAAACTATACGTCATCAGTAAACAACAATCTCCAACTCAGAAAAATAAATATTGATAGAACTTTATTTTCTATTGCTATGACCATTCAAAATAAATCAATGAGGTGCAAACAAACTGCAGTGAAGCTCACCTGATCCCTCCTCTGTCACCATGCCCAGTCCTTCTGCTTTGTTCTGCCTCTCAAATGCATTTAGATCCAGAACACTGAAACAAAGACAAATTCATTGCAGTGGTGCTGCTAATGACTGTACGTAAACACCCACTTTGTCCAAAGTACCATCTGAAAGCTACACTCTCATTGTAATGTAAAAATGTTTATGTAGTTCTGCAACAAATCAGAGTGCCTCACCCACCTTATTGAGACGTAGATTCAGCTTATTTAGTGCTTGAATGAATAATGATGTTGGTGTATGTACATTAGTAAACACTGATGATCATACCAAGCTAAGTGATGAATCCAGAGATAAGGCTGAGTTAAGGAACACTCACTTATATTTTTGTAGATGTTCTATATCTTTAGTGTAACTGGATTGATGTAGTTTATGTCTATGAGAGACTTAATATTGGCTTGAATTAAACACAATTATCTAACTATGACTACCAAAGTGTTTCAGTGGGAAGAAGAGTGTGTAGTTACCTGCATGACTGCATCAGACCAGCCAGACTCTGAAAAAAGCCCACATCCTTTTTGTCTTTCAGATAATCCAACATTTTCTATCAAAGAGACAGAGAAAGAACACATAGGACAATGGGACGGCTGAGTTTATATATATAT
>NC_041373.1:132500-265000 GCF_900634415.1 Cottoperca gobio
GCAGATATTCATATAAGTTTGCACTGAAAGACTATAATCACTTTACCTTACATTTTTTAAAGGTACAATTATTTTTCACTATGTGTGAGTCACTTTCACTTCCCTACCATGTTAGATGATAGACAGCTTATTCCAGTCGTTCATGTGAGTATATTCACGATTGTCCCAATGAGTGAGTGTTTTAACGCGACCCACAATAAAATCCTATATCGTCCCATTCCTATTTTGGAGTGGTGCAGAGTAGCAAGTGGTGCAGAGCACCTTCACCGTTCAGCTTACGCTTATGAACAGACCTGAGCACTGAAAGTGTCTATAAAATCAACGATCAGTGTCATAGCAAAGTAGTGATGGTGGGAGGAAGGACCTTCAGTAAGTAAAAGCTACCTTTGCTAGCGCTGATAGTTTGAAGCACCATCTCAGCGGCTCCACGGTCATGAAGCCGAGCCTGCTGATACAGCAGCTTCTGCTTCTCCATCTCCTTCTCCTGTTTACGTGAAACAAGACACGTGTCTGACAGGATACCACTCGTTTACAGCCATCATGGGGACACCACATTACACAGATAGACAGTGAGGACTTGTCACCTACTTCAAAACTCTTCACTTCCTCTCCATCCTCATCTTCTTCATCATGGCAACTCTGAAGGAGCGAAGAGTGATAAAAATGAGAGCCAATTGTGGACAGCAGAGGGATAATATGTTGTTTCATCATATTCATAACTATCGTCATATTTTGACAAACCAGCTAATGTACGTCTAAGTAATGGAAAGGTTTCTAGTACTGGAATTCAGCAGCTCGTACCTTTGCCATGATGTCAGCATAGGCCATGTAGAGGTTATCCTCATCCAGTTTACTGCAACCACACACACACACACACACACACACATTTTATTATTTACATTAGATGAGAGTCCACATAGCGTCTTTTTTCCAATCGTACCCAATGAGGAGAGAGCATACGGAGCAGTGTACTGCTGCATGGAGAACAAGTGAAGCATCATTTCTTTTTGCGGTTTGATCTTTTTTTTGTGGCATGGTAGCATTGACTCAAATTAATCTGGTTATGTGACGAGTCCACTGGTACTGCTGATCTCACTGAAAATCAAGTAAAGCTGGATACACCTTTTAGCCATTTTAATAATGTAATTATTAAAATAATAATATTTTTGGTTTTAAACATGCCAGCTGGAAGCAAACTATGAGCAATCTTTCACTACACAGGAGCTCCCAGAACTGTAGACGGCACCTACCCGGTGGAGAGGAGAGTGAGGAGAGCAGACAAACAAAAGACTTTATAAACTATTATTACTAACAGTCAGACAGATCAAGATATTAGACGGCAGAGGAAGAACTCCAGTACATGTTTAGGTTCATCTGTCAGATAGATATTTGCCCTTTTCACTAGATGTGTAAGGACGCCATTTGCTAACATATAAACTATAACTTATGTTGACGCAGAAACATTTGGTTGAACCTTGTATCTTACGTATATCTACAAGAACCCACCACTTCTCTGTGAGGGCTGTTCTGCTGAACAGCTGGATGAGCTGATGCAGCGGATCAATGTGCTTCACCCCCTCCTCTTCCTCAGAGAGCTCCTGGTTACCTGGTTTCTGAAATAAACACACAGTCACAATCACAGGAGACTGAATGACATAAAAAAACTAAATAGCCTTGAGGACTACTTTTTCCTCAAAGTAGAAGAACATAATTCCATCTGTTTTACATTTATATTATAATGAACTTACGGCGAGGTCCTCTATGAGTTTATCTTCAAAGTAGTGTTCCTCTGCCTCAATCCAGGACTTCTCATAGCCCTGCAGGAACAAGTTGACAGCCCGGTGCCTAGTTCGGGGGAGATACGGTGAGAATAAAAATAAATCTTTCTCACAAAATACACCAGATTTAGATTACGCTCACATGCGCTCTCTGTAAATACTGTATGTGTGCGTTGCTGTGTGTGGGTGCATAACTTACCTGGGCAAGTTATAGAGTGGTGCCATTCTGAAGCAAGCAACCACTGCTCTCTTCCTCTGTTTGGACAGCAGTTTGTGCCACACAGCCTTCTTACTGCGCTGAGGATGTTCAACCTGAACACACACACTGAAGCACTCAGGAGGGCAGACATCTCTAAGACAATTGGTTAGAGAAGTGCATGAGTAAACATGCTTCTCTTCAAACAACAGTCTGTGTCCGTCAGGAAAAGTAGGTTCTGTTGTGCGTTTATGTGTCTATTTATAAGCTCAGAGACCGAAGCGCCGATCTGTAGAGAGTGCACTCGTCTTAGGAATTAAAATCTCCATAACTGATGTAGAAAAGAAAAGACCAGAGTAGAAGAGAATGAAGTCCCTTTGATGCTGCTCCAGTGTTACTGATTTTAATATTATTATTATTATTATTATTATTCAGTGGGTTTTATTTTACATGCTATGTTATCCATTCCATGTATTCTATTTCATCTTATTTGAAATGTTTCATTCTAACATTTTTTATCGTCTATTTTCCTAAAATGTATTATTATTAATAACAGACTTGTTTTTGTCTATTTTGCAATTTCTTTCAGGCAGAGCACAAATACAGTACATCAACCCAAATATGATTATACAGAACTCTGGATATTATACACACACACAGACACACACACACAGACACACACACCTGGTCGAGGTGGAAGAGGACATGAGCGATGTCCAGGACTCTCTCCACAGTCCTCTCCGGGTCAGAGGTGTCCTCATAGTGATTCGGGAGGTCTCTGTACAGAGCCATCTGCCAACGAATAGCTGGGTCCTCCAGCTGTAACACACACATGCAGTCACAAACACACTGAGGCATGCACTAAAATGTGTACAAAACAATTGGCAGTACATTGCCTCTGTTAGTTATAGGCTCAGAGTACTCTTACCTTTCCTTGTAAATGGAGATTGTTCCTAATGATTTCTCGAACTTCATCCTCTGTATCTTTCTGTTAACAGAGTAAATGCACACTCCATTGTGAGACAAAGGGAACCATTAAAGGTCTTGAATTACACATAAAACAATGAATAATAATAATAATAATTTTTATTTATAAGCGCACTTTTCATTTGCGTAAACAAAACTCAAAGTGCTAATAATAAGATCATAAGCAAAACAATATGTATGTATGCTGTCATGAAATCATCCCAATGCAGCCAAACACAAGGCAGTGTAAATGCTTTACAGATATTACATTTAGAAGGGAATTTGAAATAACTTCAAAAGATTGAATGAAAGTAAGTGCAAGCATGTATACAAACACACCAACAAATATTCTGGGGCCCACCAACCGACCAGTGTTGACAGAACTGTGTTTCGTCATTCTGTAGCTGCCTGGTTTATTTTTGCACATGATTTACTAAAGGTAAACACGGTGGAGGGCTGTGAGTAATGGCACTGTGCTCTGACACGGCTGCAAACTGATCAACATGTGTCCCGCTGCCTTCTAATCACAGGGATTCCAAATGCACGCACCTGTATTAACGGGGCAGTCTAGCAGCAAACAAAGAGCATAGTAAATTACATTTATATAAACAAGAATTACACAAAAGTGACATACACTCGAAAATCTGAAAAGAGGCTTCAACAGTAAAATAAATATATGACACTTGGTACAGTCCTCGCCATCCCAGACACCGGCTTAGAAGAGCAGAGCACAGAACATTGTTGGTATTGAGCTGCCATCACTGGAACATCTTCAAAGCACTCGCTGTGAGAGGAGGCTAAACATCCTAAAAGACATTACACATGCTGGACATCATCTGTTTATGCTCCTCCCATCGGGCAGGCACTTCAGATCAATCTGCACACGCACTGAAGAAAACTGAAGAATGGTTTCTTCCCAAAAGCTGTGGAGACTGGAGGATTTATTGCTGAGATTTTCTATAAGCTTACCAAAACTTATTACCAATAATTCATTGTGAGTACTGGACCTTTAAAACAAAGCATTCCTTTATGTTATCATCTTATGTGAATGTATTTGTGTCGGCATTTAAAAGTGAACATTGACCTGAATTACCAGCGAGGGATATAGATATAAAATTGGATATAGGTTTATTGCCCCTTGTCTCATACCATATCAGAAAACAGAGCAATTTTCATAATCTAGTAGACAAGTGTTGTTTCTGTTACCTGGGTGAAGCGGTTCTTAGCCAGTGCGATTAGCTCTTGTTCTCCGGGGGCGCATATGTTGAGTCCAACAGGGAGCAGGCGCTTCAGAGTGGCAACGATAAGACTCGTCTGCATCGAGTATCGATCTCCCTTCCTCTTCATCTTCTTCCTCTCCTGGTCTGAAACTATTCCCTGAGGCAAAGTCAAACATCAGAAGAAGAAATGCACTTACAGGTCTATTATGTTATTTTCTTCTATAACAAGCAGTACACTTCTTCTTCGTCCTTCTATCCATGCGTCCATACCTTTGACATCTTACACTTGGTGTCAGTGATGAGGAAAGACATGTTGTTGATTTCATTCTGGACCACAAAGTTCTGCTCTTCTCTCTTGAAGTTCTGCACAAAGATAACAACACGACACCATTCACCCTGTGCTGTCTGTCTGCATTAGCTTCAGACTCTTGGGTTGAAAACAAGGGCAGACATTTAACATGCAAACATGCTAAGCTAGGATGTTGACATTGTAAACATTGTACGTGCTAAACATCAGCATGTTAGCATCGTCAGAGCTGTTAGCATGGCTGTAGACTCTTAGTACTAGTAAAATACGGCATTGTTTTCGATTTAATGGTTCAAATTGATTTTAAGTAATATTTTTCTGGGCTCAGGTGATCTGCAGCTCCACATTAGTCCAATAGATCCAAGGAGCTGCAGACTGGACTGGTGATTCTCAGTGGGATACGCAGCACAACCAGTCCTTTGTACTGAGTCATTTGATTCAGTATTCATGATCAAAAATAGCAATACATGAAGTGTTAAGAACCTGATAAAAATGACTCTGTTATACGCAGCATTAGATCTTGTCTAGTGCTCCATTGTCTACATCTCACTGTGATATTTAAAATCAGTAGCTTGATATTGTGTTTCTTTGCATCCTCCTCTGTGATTTTCTTACGTGAGACTTGGCCCAGAAGATGAAAACCTCTGCCACCATGCGGAACAGCTCCTCAGCCTCTGGGTTGGACTCTTTCAGCCATCGAGCCCTGTTGGTATTTCAAACAGTTTAGTGATCGTGGCACTACTCAAAGGTTCACTGTGGAGTTTTAGACCCTTTAGTAGTTCTATGAGCAGTCTTTCTATGAGAGGGTCACCGTTTGTTTATCTTGCGTACAGGCACAAGGACACATGCTAACGCTTGCCTGTGTGTGATACACAATCCAAGCAAGGGTGTCACTATTCTACTGATCACACAGGCGATGGTAACATGCTAACATACGCAACAATGCGCCAACACAATCAGAAGAAGAAGACTGCAAGCTAACATACATGGATGTAAACAATACTGGATTTAAAAGTACACAAAATAAAAATGTCTAAAAAGAAACTAAATCTATGTTATATGTTTTGTACATATTTTATCCCAAATATTTCCTACAACGTTCAAACCCAGACAAATCTGTAATTTTATTCAAGGTAACGGTGTTTTATTTGGTCGCCTGTCAATAATATTTGTCATATCCCCTTCACCCCCTCTAGTTTCTAACTTCCGGGGAAACACAGGAAACACCAGTTGATACATCAGAGAGTGAGGAGGGAAGTCGGGGAGCCATAATATTTGTTACTATTGTTTTTATTAAATTGACCACATAGCGTTACCTACAGTAGCTGTATGGGTAGTCGACTCATCTAATGGTAAGTTAGCATTAAGTTAGTTGATGTTACTTTCATTAGAATGAAGACAACAACTCCCATGAACCCATTCTGTTTCATAACGTCATTAAATTCTGTGCAGTAGTGACATACTGTGCGTTTAAAATACTAATACTGTTTAATGAGGAAAGACATTCTCGACATGTTTGCCAGAGTTAAAGACGCACACAAAGAGTGTGGCGAGTGACACTGAATGTAAATGTAACTTCTGTTTATTTACAAGGAAAATCCACAGGATCCTTCAAGCATAACAAAGTACTTATGTTGTGTGGACACTATTGGTGTCCTTATTCCTCATCCTTTCTCCAAAATACGGCAACATTGCAGCTTATTTTTAGTTATACAGAGCATCTGCCCAACAAGCATATACTGTATGCAAGTATGACATTATTGCAATTCATCAGACCAAAAGTCTTATAGGTCATATTTGTTGTTTCAGAAAAAAGGTACAATATAATAAGTATAATAATAAGATCTCCAATCATCCAATGCATTGTACCTGTTGTAGTCAACAAATCGTATGAGGAGAGGGTAGAAGGCATACAGGTCTCTGACCAGTACGGTGAACTGGTCCATGATGAGAAGCTCTGTCTCGGACATCTCCCCCCTCCCCTCTGCCTTGCTGTGTTCCTCATCCATCAACACAACTGCTGCTTTCTACAGGACAAAGTAAAAGACAGCTTTCTCTTCATTTGAACACAAAATATATTGTGACATTAGTAGTATTAAGGTACGGTAAGGTAAGTTTACCTACAAAGGCAATTCAAAGTATTTACATAAGCATTCACATTCAAAACAAATTAAACAGAAAATATTACAATATTACATCTTTAAATGACCTCGGGGAAAGCAGCCTCGATTTAAAAGAACTCAGAGTTGGGGCAGATCTCAGGTGTTCTGGAAGTTTATTCCAGATCTGCGGAGCATAGAAACTGAAAGCTGCTTCTGCATGTTTGGTTCTGACCCTGGAGACAAGGATTAGGCCTGTCCCAGAAGATCTAAGATCTCTGGGTGGCTCAGGAACAGAGCAGCATAGCTGACAAGTATTTGGGCCCCAAACCATTCAGAGCTTTGGAGGTTAATAATAATATTTTTTAAATATTTGAGTTATCGCCCAGTGCAAGGTTCTGAGAACGGGGGTGATGTGTTCTACTCTCTTGGTTTTAGTCAGGATTCAGGCAGCAGCGTTCTGGATAGGTTGCAGTTTTTACCTGTAAAGACACTGTTGCAATAATCAAGTCTACTAAAGACAAAGGCATAAACAAGTTTCTCTAAGTCTTGCTGAGACATGAGTCCTTTGAGTCCAGCTATGTTTTTCAGGTAGTGGTATGCTTATTTTGAAATGTAGTCTGAGTCAAGAACTACACCAAGACTTCTGACATGTTTTGATGTTTTAAACATTAGGGCTTTGAGATGAGCCCTAAAATTAGACCATTCCTTTTTGGTACCAAACATAATTGTTTCAGTTTTCCCCTTATTTTGGAGAAATAGTTGGCATATTCAATCGTTAATTTGTTCCATGCAATTGTTCAGTGATTGTAATGGTCCATAATCTGTCTGTCTGGGTTTAGTGTTATGTAAATCTGAGTGTCGTCCGCGTAATAGTAGTATTATAATCCTACATTGCAAAGACAATGCAGATTTACAGACTAACTGTTCATTTATGGTTTGCTTGCACACCTCCTATAGCTCATTACATTTATGTACTGTATGTATATACTGTATGTGTTATTTGAGTCCACCAATATTTTAATAAACTACATCACAGTCTATAATACATAATAAAATGATGAGACTCACTTTTTTGAGTTTCTCCATCAAAGGCAAGAAGTGGGTCTTGAGCAGCTGGGCTTTGGCCTTGCTGATGATTGGCTGAGAGAAGACTTTGAAGCAGTGACAGAGATGTGGTTAATAAATGAACATAAAACAAATGAATCTTCCTTAAAAGGTACAATGTGTAACATTTGCCAGAATTTTAATTTCAGTGAGTCACTGTAGCTCCAGTCTGCCTCAGTACAGAGGGAGAACCAGTACAGCTGACTCTCTTGTAGATATTACAGCCATGTTCCGTCTGTTTTATAGTTTGTTTATTGGATTTCATTCAAAGTGGCAGAAACTAGAAAATTACCCGCATCCTCACAGCCGGCGGGAGGCTTTTTCGCCGTGCTGTCGTCAGCCCCAGGAAACCGCGTAGGTCTGATCCCGGGGAACTGCAAACTCCCTGTTGCTGCCGTTACACAGGTCCAGCAGCCCGCTGTGACTGCTGGTGCTGGGGCTTGTTCTGGCTGCACCGTTCCCGGGAAGAATCTGCGGGTCATTTTCTAGTTTCTGCCACTTAAGATGTTGTCCAATAAACAAACTAACGTAACATTATACAGACCACATCAGTGCCCAGTAAACACAGATGGATCAGATCCACGTGAAGATTATAAGACAGCAGAGTTATTTAGACTGGCTCTCAGTGTTTCAGCAGTTGAGTTTTGCGTATTCTTGCCCACAGACAGACAGATAGACAGACAGACAGGCTTAAACAGGAATAGAAAATACACTGCAAATATATCAACACTAGAAAATAGAGATATATAGCTGCAGGATGGCTCGAACTACACATTGTACCTTAATTGTTTAGTTTATGTTCATTGTGTTTAGTTTGATTGTTACACTGTGCGTGTGTGTGTGTGACAATTTTTTTAATTGCAATGTAAAAGAATAGGATAGAATGAATAGGTCATTATCATCTCACACACACACACACACACACACACACACAGTGTGTTGCCATGTTTACCAGCTAGTCTTTTCATCCAGGCCCCTTCATCTATTCCCAGGTTGTTATAGATGATCTTCAGAATGTTTCCCAGTAGAGTGTTCATGTGCTCTGAAGTCACAGAGGTGCAGCAGCTCTCAGCTTTGTCTGGGTTGCTCTCTGGTCCATGTTCCCACCAGTGAGACATGTAGCTGCACAACATCGGCAGCGCCACCTACAGAAATATTCAGACAATGAACCCACACAGATACAAACATTTTATGAGCACCGCCTGGGTTCAATCACGAGTGAGTTAGAGCGTTAACATCTCTAATTTCCAATCAACAATGTCAGTATTTTTAATGGACGGTCACTGGAGTATGACTGTCCATAACAAAATAAAGGTATGGCTGTAGATACAGCGAGTACAAATGAAAAGTCTCATAATGTAGGTTAAGTTGAGCCAAATGTGCAGCGCTGAAGCACCTCCAGTGTGGAAGCTTGGGTCAAGGGACAACAGAAAGAGAATTGCTAATACCCGATTAGAAATCAGAGCACTCTCAGGAACATAAACCCACATTGATATGGGAACAACAGACACAAGTTTGATATGCATTTTTAAGTTAATTAGTTAGTTATATATCCCACCTCCATGACATGGGGCATCTGAGTGTACCTCATGCCAGACTCTGCCAACTCCATGATCTCCTCTAGACACTTCTCTAAGTTTGGGATCAGAGGACAAACCTCCCCCACCTGCCCTGGAAGACCTAGAGCTGAGGGGTGGAAAGAGAATGCACTTAAAAGAATAATTTAAATATATATCTATATATAGATATAAGTAGAATATAGTTAGTTTGACAGCTAAAGTTAGCACAGACCCACTTGTTTTTTACTTTTTGTTCTTGCCATTTCAACACCTGCTGAGTCATTAGTCGTTTCTGTGTGTGTCCTCCTTTACAAAGGAGGGAATATATCTACAGGTATCTGTCTTTCTTTCATGGTGGTAGTGATGGCAAAGGACCAGACTTTTAAAGCCTTTTAAAGCCAACAGCAACACAGTCCTGTAACCTCAGCCCTCTGAGTAATACACAGAGTCACACAGTAACATACAATGTGCTCAGTTCCATAAAGAGTGAATGCAATTCTCAGAGGATACAATTGCTTCAGGACTTGTACATCTTGGTCTAATTTCAACACTTAATCATTGTAAATTTCAAGTGCAAAGAGCAGCTAAATATTTAAATAAAATCTACATTCATCAGTACCTGCTCTGTCTTTAGTTCCTTTGCTGTTGTAGATGGAGAAGGTGTTGAACTTGTTGATGTGAGGCTCAAGAAATGCAACAGGAAAGGCTGCTGAGAAGGCAGCTAGACACTTTCCTAATGCTGGACGCTGTCTGGAGAGGAGAGGAGAGGAGAAAAGAGAAGAGGAGGAGAGAAGAGGGAGAGGAGGAAGGAGAGGAGAAGAGAGGTAAAGAGAGGAGAGGAGAGGAGAGGAGAGTAAGGAGAGGAGAGGAGAAGAGAGGAGAGGAGGAAGGAGATAAGAGGAGAGGTAATGAGAGGAGAGGGGAGGAGATCCTTCGTTTCGAAGGCTCCTTTCCTTCGCTCTTGCTTAGTTTAGAGGGAGGAGAGCATTCTTGCCTTTCTCTTCTCTCTTCGCTTCCTTCTCGTCTCTTCTTCTTCTCTCTCTCTTTCTCTTCTCTCTCTCTCTTCTCTTCGCCTCTCTTTCCTTCCGTCTCTCTCGCTCCTTCTCTTCGTCCTTCCTCTTCCTCTTCTCTTTCCTTCTCTTCTCTTTTCTTCTCCGTCTCTGCTCTTCCCTGGCTTCTCGTCTCTTCTCCTCTCTTCGCTTCTTCCCTTCTCTCCGCTTCTCTTGTTCCTTCTTCTCTTCTCGTGTCGTTCTCCTCGCTTTCCCTCTCTCTTTACTCTCTTCTCTGCTCTCGGCTCTTTGCTTTTTCCTTTCGTTTTCTCCTCGCTCTCCTCTTCTTCTCTCTTTCTCGGAGGCCTTCTTTTCTTTCTCTTCCTCTTTGCTTCTTGAGGGCTCTCTTCTTTCCTTCTCTCTTTTGCGCTCTTTTCTCTTGGGGAGAGGAGAGAGTCTCGGAGGCTGCTTTCCGCTTTTGTCGGGACTAGAGAGGAGAGAGTGAGACTCGCTTACTCTTTCGTGGCGTGCTGCGGCGCGCGCTTCTCGGCGTGCGGCTGTTCGCGCTCTCTTCTCGCGGCTTGCGAGTCGCTCCGCGCGAGGAGAGGTGGAGGAAGCAGATGAGAGAATATTAACAAATTATTATTTCATTATCGATCATATATTTAATTTTTTAAATAAATCAATGCATAATTATTAATCAATTGTTGTTAATTGCTCCTGTTGTTTCCTGTACTAAAATTAAAATGTAATTAAAACAATGTGGCAGTGTTTCTAAGAAATGAAAAGGCCATCTTGGCGTATGGAGATCAGAGAGAACAATCTGAGTAAACTATGCTGATTTTGTGTTGTTTTCAATATTCTCTTTAAATTCAATGCTCTTCACAATACATATACACAGAAACATGGCTCTGTTTATATGTCGGCTTCTGTACCAACAATACATGTGTACTGTACCTCTCTACATAGATGCTTTTGTTGGTTCCCAAAAAGTAGAGGCTGTAGAGGATTCTGTAGCAGGAAACCTGGACATCATCCACTTGAAGAAGAGAGATAACCAAAAAATAATGTTTGCATTTTACACTTCATGGAGTGAACAGGAAACAGGCATCTATTTCATGTTGTAAATCTAAAGTATCGTTCAGATGAAATTTTTTTAACTGATATGCAAATACTTGATTTAAAAAAAAAACATTTAACAAACATTAACTGTTAAATATTAATCTTTAATGCCTCAATCAAACATAATATGAGTACACACATATGAGGTCTTCTCCAAACATGTTCTGTCCGATGTGTTCAAACAGGGAGGAGAGGACGGGCAGCAGGGCGAAGGTGGTGTAGTTGATGATCTGAGTGACACCTCGTGGCTGCTCTCTGCTGTGGGTGAACTGGCCGAGCTTCAGGTTCTCCTGAGTTTTCTCCAGATCTTCTGCTGCACTTTCAAAGTACAACTGCAGTGCTGCTTTAACTGACTCCAGACCAGTCTTCATTACTGTCCTAATATATGGGGAGAGTTAGGTTTCAAAGTATGTGGAGAAGAAGAACTTTGTTCATATTTCTGGGATTCCTCTTTTCTACGTCTCTGGCCTCTAGAATACAAACAAAAACCAAGTGCTGCTTGGCACAATGTCACTCACTCACACACACACACACACGCACACGCACACGCACACGCACGCGCGCACACACACACACACACACACACACCATGTCTTTCCTTACCTGGCATCCAGGCTCTGTCCCAGTATCTGCAGGCAGTTGACTATGGATGTGGCATTGTTACCTGAAAAGTAGACAGGATCACACAATAAACAGAACACCGTGTGCACGTAGTGGGTGTGGTTTGAGGTTCCTATCTGTTTTGGGGATTTTTGAAGAGTCAAGCACTACACCACACAACTGCTGTGTCTCAATTCACATTCTTACATACTTACATTTACTATTTTGAGAGCATTAGTGCCTTCGTACTGACAAGTATAACAAAACGCAGTGCACTATGAGTACCCAGATGGGGTACTTATATCGCTCAAAAGGTTGAGGGTGGACACTTCTGACCCTGAACATCTTGGTTATGTAGCGTAAGAGGAGGAACCACCAAACTTGGGGAAATAGCGGCTGATGAAGCTGCAGCAGTTGCTCCGGTGAACACCAGAATACAACTAATACAATTGGGAAGTTAGCAAACAGGCTGGCAGACATTTATGTGGCTGAAAATCACACTCAAATGTTGCAGTTTTCTTAGTAGTAGTTAAATGTTGTAATCGTCATTTCTGATAAGTGCACAACAGCTGTGTTCAATTTGAGAGAACACTTCCCTGTCAAAATGCATGCACTACGCAAGCAAGTACATAGTGTACACAGTGTACTAATGGAAGTATCCGAATTGAGACACAGCATAAAACAACAAAACCCTGTTCAAACAAATAGCTGTCTGTCTGTGGAAAATAAATCAGAAGAATCACATCCATCATGTATGTGCTCGAGTAAATAACACAGCTGAGCATCATGTTCAAAGAAAAAAGATGTTCCTTCAAAAAAAAAAAAAAGCTTCAAAAGTGGAGGGATTATACATTTATTAATCCCAAACCTTTCACACTGGCAACATTACTGGAATGCGAAATTCCTGACATCCGAATACATATCAATAATAAACATATTTTATTTTCCCGAATGTGTTTCCAGCTGTATGAGCTTGTAGTCTATAAAGGTGGAACATCTTTTTGCTTTGAGCAGAATAACAAGGTGTAACGCTCTGGTACAACACACTGCAATACACACCGCACAACACACACAGCTGCTGAGCAGAGGATGAGTACACACACCTACAGTATCATGCATGCATGCATGCATAAACACCCCCGCACACACTGTTTATGGATATTCTTGAGCTTTCTCGTGTTTATCCATCTGTGTCTCAGTCCCACACAAATAAGTTATTGTCATTTCTGATCACACATGTTTATATCAACAATAACAGATGCAAAGCGCTGGAGGATAATAACTATCATGTGTCTCAGATAGAAGAAGTTTCAGCGTACAGTAAGTTTAGATCTTTACTCAGTCCTCCGTACTGATCACACCAATATATGGTTAACCAGATTGTTAAAAAGAAGACCTGAAGACCATGCAAGATTACATTATGATGTTTGTCTTAAAGACATGACGGAGACATTCTGGTAAATAATGACCTGATGAATACTAAATATATTCATATTATTCCATTCATCTGTGACGCTGTGTTGTCAAAAACCAACAGTGCTGTTTATGCCTGGCTTTCATAATTCATACCTTGTTGAAGTGATATATTTACCAGTGACCAGTGCTAGGTATTGGGCCTCAATAACTCTTTGGTACAGACTTAAAAAAGGACCCAGTACTCAAAGCTGGCATCAAATGTTTGGTGAGATTTGTTAACTTGTTTAGTTTTGCTTTGATCAGACAGTTTCTGGTTTAAAATCATAATGTTGCCTAAATAAAATATTTTAAAATTGGTTAAAGTTTTTGTACGCCTAGGTACCGAGGTACTTTGAACATTTGAAGCGATACCCAGCCCTACTAATGACATTATGAAAATGTTGATGTGATAGTTTACCAGAATGCACCGATAAAGAAGTGACTGTTCACTTTACACCAGGTGGCGACACTTTCTCAGCAGCATTTGGAGGAACCTTTGAAATGGCATTGGTATGATGTTGTGACTTTCAACTTGCGATAACAGATTTTAACACACAACACTGACATATCACATGTTATTACCTTTTAAATTGCAGTGGCTAACATGCAGAGTGGCAGTGGCATAGCAGCTACAATCATCCACTGATATATTGAGTCTATGGCATTTTTCCCTTAGACCTGGAACAGCTAGAGATAATGTTTCATTTGTTTCACCACAAATTGTAAAAAGTAATGGAGACTACCTTATTAATCTTTTATAATAATAATAATAATTTGTATTTCTTCTGGATCGACTTAGTATGAAACCATTCATACTGCACTCATATTCACTCAGAACAACGGCAGAGAAGGAGCAGAAGTGGAAGCATTAGGCATGAACGTCCTTACCAAATAAGGATATCCTATTTCTGACAAGAACTCCTAGTTTGCAGAAAAGACTGAAAAGATTCAATGAAAGGAGAGAAGAGGAGGTAGAGAGAGAGGCAGAGGAAAAGAGATAAAAGAAGGAAGATATAAAGGCACACAGTCTGTCATACACCTGTAGTCGATTAGATATCTCCAACATACAGTCAAGGTCTTATTCAACAATAAGCATGAGAGTGAGTGCTTCACCCAGCAATTCTGCTATCGTTGGCTTTTTTATCCATTGTTGTGTCATTTTCCACACTCACCTGGTCACCATCTCCTTCTCCTTGTTGGAGGCGTGGCCTCCGCTGCTGATTGGATGGATCGCTGTGAACAGGAAGTACAGCCTGTGGTTTTTAAAGTACTGATCCACCAATGGCAATACGACCTGAGGGTTAAATGGAATAAATACACAGAGGAATTACTGTCCATCTGTCTTTCAAATAAATCAAAAATGAGGTCAAGTCCAGAGGCCACCCCACACATTTATTTAGAAAATAAAGTAACTATATAGTAACAAACTATTGTTTTTTAATGGAAACACATAATTTTACCTTTTACTGAGTGGAATAAAAATGTTGTCTAATACAACAACAAAAAAAGATTGCTGTTGCTTTTAATGATAAGAATCATACTGTTACAAACATCATCTGTTGCTGGAGGAGTTGGGGGTTAAGGGCTTTGCTTAACTGCTGCCCAAGCCCACTTGTCTAACCTAAAGGTGGCACCACAGTCTTTCATAAAATGATCACTGTCTACTTCACACACGCTTACAGCCATTCACAGGGCTCCAACTGTGTAAATACAACTGGAATTTGTGTAATAATGATTGTATGGCTTTTACTGCATGCACAGGGTGGACAGAATGTTTGTAATGTTATTGATCAGTTTATAAGAAGTCGTTAGAATGAATGTCAGTTTTGGTAAAGCCATATGAGATCATCTGGAGTACTGTTGCAGACAGGCATGATGATAACTGCTGGATAACATTGTTTTTTGTATTGCACATTGTTTGCAGGCCATTTTTTTTTGTCAAAACACAAACCATCTACAAGGTCAAAGTAAATATACCCAAATACTCAGGTGGTTGATGAATCAAATACAATGATGAGTTCTGACCTTTCCAAAGAACTTAATCTGTTGTTCATGAGGAATCTTCTCTCCCTTTGGTCTTGTTCCCAGATCTAGATGACAGAACAATCAAAGACAGTATGGTCTAAATACATTTACATGGGGACATTCATCTGACACATTGCCTGGTGGTTGAGCTACAAGCAAGGTTTTTATCTCTTTCCCAAAAATAATAATGCAGTTAAATTTGTGGGACACATATTCCATTGAAAAGAGTATTCAGCATGGCAGCCAATCAATCAATCAATACAATTTATTTATACAGTGCAATATAACAAATTACACATTTGCCTCAGGGGGCTTTACAGACTGTGGCGTTATCTTTGATCAGGATCTGTCTTTTAACTCCCACATAAAACAAATTTCAAGGACTGCCTTCTTTCATCTACGTAACATTGCAAAAATAAGACACATCCTGTCTCAAAATGATGCAGAAAAACTAGTCCATACAGAATAGAATTCATAATCCTTCTCCTGATTTACAAAGCAATTAATGGTCAGGCTCCAGCATATCTTAAAGATCTCATAGTACCTTATAAACCAACTAGAGCATTGCGCTCCCAGACTGCAGGGTTACTTGTGGTTCCTAGAGTCTCTAAGAGTACAATGGGAGCCAGAGCCTTCAGCTATCAAGCTCCTCTCCAGTGGAACCAGCTTCCAGTTTGTGTTCGGGAGGCAGACACCCTCTCCACATTTAAGAGCAGGCTTTCCTTTTTGATAAAGCTTATAGTTAGGGCTGGCTCAGGCTTGCCTGGGATCAGCTCCTAGTTATGCTGCTATAGGCTTAGAATGCCGGGGGACACCTCCCTGCTCTCCTCCTTCTCTTCCTCTCTCCTCCTCTCCCTCTCTATCTGTATGCATTTATGTAAATGTATGTTACTAACTCACCATCCGGGGTATCATCCCCGGAGTTTCTGTGTCTCTCATGTGGCAGGTTGCCACTGATAAAGTTTACATCAGGATCATGAATCGTGGCTGTGCATGCTGCCCTGGTCCTGCTGGACACCGGGAAGCCATGTTTCCCCCTTTAATTGTGAGGTTTCTTTTAGGGAGTTTTTCCTTGTGTGGTGCGAGGGTCTAAGGACAGAGGGTCTGTAAAGCCCACTGAGACAAATGAGTCATTTGTGATATTGGGCTGTATAAATAAATTTGATATGATTTGATACAACACCCTCTGTCCTTAGACCATTGCAGCGGATAAGGAAAAACTCCCCAAAACAATGTATGGGGGGAACATTGAAGAAACCTCAGAGAGAGACTGAGGAGGGATCCCTCTCTCAGGACGGACAGACGTGCAATAGATGACGTGTGTACAGGATAAACAGCATAGTAACAATACAACATCCATGTGACAGAAATGATGATGTGATCATGTATAACCAATAACCCTTAATGAACAACTGCCAGTACCCACTGTGCTCTTCAGTTTTTACACTGCACTAAAGGAAGAACACTTGCAACTCAAATTTCTGATTTTCACACTGGACTGGGTACACTGGGATTTAGGGAGTTTTCCCACATTCCTCTTTTTCTTATGTCTATAGCTTTAAGGCAGATGATATATTCAGGTAAAATCACAGAAGGAGCTAATACAATGTAGTATTAGTCCTAATGCTGCATGCTGCATCAGTAGTGTTAGCCATTCTGAGTACATGCCTCCCAACCACTGGCGTGTCGGTTGGCACAGGAAATAATAGGGGTGATAAATAGGGAATAAAAGGTTGCTCCTTACTGTCAATGCTGTCAAGTGCAAACAGGGCACAAACTAAAACAACTATAAATTGTGATAGTTGTAGATAGCCAACCATTCTGCACTTGTTGTTATTTTGGTAATATGGCACATTCCTCTCTGCACAAGCTTATGAATCTAGACCAGAGTGCATTTACATAGACTACAGTACATGGCATGGACATTGCATTACATTTGTTTATTCACTCAGAAACAGAAAAGTCTTACCAAACTCCATCATGTGTTGGTGTGCCTGATCTACGTATGTTATGAGCTGCTGGAGGAAGGTGTAGGCAAATCGTTTCTCTATAGCTGGAGTGTCCAGCTCCTGCGACTTCACACCTCTGGAAACAACACACACACTTAAAGCAATGATCTGGTTTTCATATCATCCAGATTCACATGAAAGGTATATTAATTTAATATCAGTGCAAAGCTAAGCTAAACACATCCCACACCTATCACTGTACTGCATGCACACAGACTTGAAATAGGGGATAATGCTAAATTAGCAACAATCTGTCAAAGGTGAAAACATACTTTCCAACAACCATAAAGCCGTTGTGTCTTTGTTGAACATATTTTGATACTTGGAACTATCTCTTGAACAATAACAGCAAAGTGCATTGAGTGCACATGCAAAGTCCTGCTTGCCACCTATCATGATACAACATGATACAACATACCTATAGAATTGTTGGAAGGAATTTTTATTTGACAGGCTAGCACTTTCCCTCTTCTTACACTCTCTGTGGTAAGTTAGACTAAACACATCACAAACATTTCTACTCTACACATACAGATGACATTGATATGAATCGGACCTTTTAGCAAACAAACAGACTTAAAGTGTGTAAAACATACCCAGTAGAGATACACACTGTTATAATACCTAAATCCTACTAAAACTCAACCAATCAGACTCATTCAAAATTAAAATGCTCTTTACCTCCATCCTGTGTGTGAAGGGTAAAGCCAGTTCCTACCTGGACACAGTGTAACCGTTGATCTGGAGGAACTTGAGGACGTCTTGTGCTTTTTCTCTGTCTTTGGATTTCTCTTTGGCAGTCAGTGTGTCATAGGGAACCAGCAGAGGATGGTTTCCTCCACCTGGAGACAACAGCAATGCGGCAGGATGGAAAACAAAATCAACAGGCTGAAACAAAGCGGACCCTTGTTTGTCTGAGCACCCCTTTCACTGGTTAGTGTGCTTAAGCCCTGAGAAGCAAGTGGGAGAAAAAATCTACTGATGCATTTTGTATGGTCTACATTGTCTTCTCTCCAGTGTCTATGACTTAAGAACAGGTGAAATTGCCAGGATAATCTTTCTAAATTGCATATTTTTCATCTGTGAAAACGGGTGAAAATTACATTCTAAAAACACTCCTATGTTTAGAGTGCATGGAAAAATTGACCTGTTTTGAAAGATGAAAAATGAACCTAAACTTTCTTTTTAACTTGTTCTTAAGTCATAAATATGTTATAATGTAATGTTATAAGTATGTTTGTTTTACGTGTTTTAAATGTTTGTCGTCTAGAACACTCAATTGCTGTTGTCTTGGTCAGGGCTCCCTTGGAAAAGAGATTAAAGGGATTAACTGGTTAAATAAAAGTGTATAATAATAATAATAATAATAATAATAATAATAATAATAATAACAATAACAATAACAATAATAATAATAATAATAATAATAATAATAATAATAATAATAAATAAGCAAACACAGGAGAGAAAGCAATTTAGATTCCACTTCGAAAATGGATCACTAGATTATTTCTCCCCCACTCTCTATTAGTATTAATGGCATTGCCATAAGAAATCAGAGGTGATTGCTTCGATGATTAGTCAATGATCTTTATATTCTAGCTCAAATGCAGTTTTAAACATTTTTTTATTACTTTGTTGTGTTTTCGAGAAATAAATTAAAGTTGGTGTTGATGGCAGAAAAGGAGACGGTATTGGGAGACGCAGTGTGTATGTGTGTTGTGTTATATCCACCTTTGGCTTCCAGATCCATTTTCTTTTTCCTGGCCCAGATATTATGATAATTCTCAGCAAGTAGCTCTGCCATAGACTGGAGAAACACAATGTTAAACACACACTGCACATATCACTTCATCTATCAGCCACAATATCTTCTAGTTTCTATACTGATATCCATACTCTTCCTTAGAGCTACAACAGCACAGCGTAAGCTCATGCTCAGGGATCAAACAAGTTTTTGTTTATTTGTTCATAGGAGAAGGGTTTGGGAAATCCATCCATCCATCCATCCATCGTCTACCGCTTATCCGGGATCGGGTCGCGGGGGCAGCAGCTCCAGTAAGGAACCCCAATCTTCCCATCTCCGGGCAACATCCTCCAGCTCCGACTGGGGGATCCTGAGGCGTTCCCAGGCCAGAGAGGAGATATAATCTCTCCACCGAGTCCTGGGTCTTCCCCGGGGTCTCCTCCCAGCTGGATGTGCCTGGAACACCTCCCTAGGGAGGCGCCCAGGTGGCATCCTTACTAGATGCCCGAACCACCTCAACTGGCTCCTTTCAACGTAAAGGAGCAGCGGCTCTACTCCGAGTCTCTCACGGATGGCTGAGCTTCTCACCCTATCTCTAAGGGAGACGCCAGCCACCCGTCTGAGAAAACCCATTTCGGCCGCTTGTAAATGTTTGGGAAATGCAGTGTGTATATATAAATATATATATTAAAATCTCTTTGTGTTTTCAGTGACCTACCTGCATGTCTCTGGACAGTGTAACATTGCTCATATCGATTGGTCTGGGGCTGAAAGCTGGATTTCCTTCAAAAGACAGCTGTGGAAGACAGGACATATATTGATGTCACTTTTTCTTTGTGTGTGTGTGTGTGTGTGTGTGTGTGTGTGTGTGTGTGTGTGTGTGTGTGTGTGTGTGTGTGTGTGTGTGTGTGTGTGTGTACCTGGCTGGCCTGTGATATCCTCCTGGACTTATTGTGGAGGCTGGCAGGGTCGCCCTCTCTGATCCTGTCGATGCTCCAGCCCCACGTCAGCATGGTCTTCAGAGACTCTCTGACTGGCCAGTAATACGCCTCCTTATCCTGAAAGATCACAACCAAACTTTAGACAAAACCTGACAGCGAGTCAAGACCTCTGAAAAACATTACACATGCAAAACTGCAATAAACCACAAGTAAGTCAAAAAATAGGTGAATGCAAAGTGTGAAAGATACAGTATTTCCTTGCCTTTATATATATTTTTTAATGATCATATTCCGGGACATTTTCAGTGGAATGCGGCTGCTCGCTCTCAAGTAAGTCTTCTCACTATAAGTCTTTTAAAAACGAGTCTTATAAAAAGTCCTGTACTAACCCAGAATGGGGCGCAGTAGGGTTTTCTGATAAACAAACAAAAGTCATGTTTACATTCAGTGTTACTCACCAAAACACATTGTGCGTATCCTTGAGCTCTAACATGCTGCATGCATTTCCTTCCTCATAAAACATTTGCAAAGCCGAAGTTTTAAATCTGCTTTCCATTCTTAAACCCTGCTTTTACGCCACCTGTCGACCACCTGTGTCATAGAGAAACCAACCATATGTTGGACAGATCTGGCTCACATTTAGTGATATTGTGCTGTGACACAGCTAAGCAAAATGCTACCTATGTACATTTAAAAGTCAAAATGTGAATTTTTTTCAAACCAATGAGAACATGAAACCAGACTCAGACAGTTGAATGCAGACTACCTTCTCAGACAGGCCTTTGTATGGTTTCAGTAAAGGGTGGCTCTTGGAGATTTCACATATCTGTTCCCCATATGACCAGCCACTGGAAAACTATTAGAAATACAAAGGAGACATTTTTAAATGCATTCAACTTCCATAATACAACTACTGAGATGTCAGTTTATTACAAATTAAAACAAATCAGTGACAGGACACAATGTCATGTTTGTCATCTCCTTACCTTTTCTATACACCACCTCTCATGGTTGTGCTCTGCGTATCTGGTTATGAAATAGTCCAGTTTCTCTGGGATAGTCACACTGATGAGGACAGAAAAGAAAGAAAAACACATTCAAATATGTGTGGTCACCTGCTGCCAAGGGCTGGTCGGAACTGCAATCAAAGCCAGGACAATGTTAACAATGAAATATTGGACCTTTATTTATTAATTATTTGTCAAATTTCCTATTGTATCTTTTTCCAACTTTATGAAAATCTGAATGTGGATATGCACCAAAAAATAACATTAGAAATTTAACTTTCTAATAAATATGTTGTATACTTGGTAGTGTCTGCAGGCTGTGGAGTGAAGTTTCCCTCTGAGTCCATAGACGACTGTTTCTCCATCATGGCCATGTAGTTGGACTCCATGTAGTCTGGAGGCAGAGCTCCAGCCACAGCACTGAGACATGGTAACGCCAGCTTGAACAGCTCCTGGTCATACCGCTAAATCATAAAAACACACACACAGTGCGCTGTTTTATACATCACTTACATACCCACAGACAAATATTACTTCATGTACACTTACAGTATACAGCATATAAACAATGCCTAATTTTGCACAGATGGAAAAGGTAAACCAAAGAACGTTGCATGTGTCTCTGGAGGAGTTTTGACAAGTCTGACAAAATAACCCTGATGATGTCCCAGTGGTGTCAGCAAAGTGTTCTCAGCTTCGGCACATACACCAGTAATTCATTTCACTTACATTTATGTTGTATTAAAAAAATAGGCCTTAACTAGGAGCCTTACCTTGAGTGACAGAGCATCAAATATTCCCCAGAACAGTTTCCTGGAGAGGTGAAGCTCTTCATCTGATGCAGCTCCAAAGCTGCCCCAGCCTCCAGCCAGGCAGTAATACTTCCAACAACGCTCATAGTGATTGGTCAACAGCTGGGTACAGTCAAGAGGACATTCATTAAGCATTTGTAATAAAACAGTGCATCTGATGGCACAAATTCACGGTGCATTATCATATTATTTGTACATCTGAAATATGAGATGCTAGTGCCATGAAACTTCAATTGGGACTGTGTTGTTGTAGTGTTTTGTAGAAGACAAATACACTTTTCCTATATTACAGTGACACAATGTCATCACACACATCATCACAACCTCATGTTGGAGTGGAGAATCTTGCCTGGCTCTCTGTGAATGTTGTCTGAGCTGAAGTAATACAACAGTAAACATGAAAAGTAAAATGAAGATTCTCATTACTATAAGTGTACTCTAGTATATACTAACTATATGCTAGTATAGTTCCTGTAGATTCATTTGAAGAGCACTTTTGAATTGATTGGGCAGAGACATAACTGCAATATGTTTCTCACCTTCAGAGGCATTTTGGTGTGTTCATTAAGCAGAGGAACGTCAAACACCAGCCTCCTGAGCAGATGCTGCATCATTGAAGGCCTCAGCTTACTGCACATTATTAAGATGACATACACCAGTTGGTTATATCCACACAGAACAATATAGAAGAAAACTGTGTAAACGGATTAGATCTTTACACAAAACAAAACAAAACAAGAAAAACAGCCACAGTGGTAACGTCGTGAGAAAAAACTCACATGTATACAAACTTAGATATTCTCTGAGATTGCAGTGTTAAATTTACATGAAAAACCTCTTGATTGGTTATAGTTCCTGATGCACAAAAGCTTCATCCATCACCTCATCCAAAGCAGTATGTTCACAGCAATGTCTCTTCAAAGTCCGGATGCTTATAATAATATGGGGATTCTGGGCTAAAGTCAAGAACATTTCCTTATTGCAAAGTATAATTTGATTAAATCATCCACTGCAGGTATATACTGTACATTGATCCAACCTTGCAAAGTGGTGTGGTTCCAAAATGCTCTCAAGATGGCGCCATGGATGGCTGCAGTGTCGAAGCTCCTCTCCAACTCTGCATTTTTATTGTTTCACTTTGTTGTTTGTTTTTTGTTGTTTTTTTTACTTTTTTCGCAACATGTGAACTTCACAAGCAAGCACCATCATTCAATATGATAGAGACCAACTACTGCCCATCAGAATGTTGGTGGACAGCAATCTTCCACTACGACTGGCAAACAATGAGGAGAATCCATGGCTAGCTGCTGCTGCTTTACCTGGGTCTAGTCAGACTAAGGAAACGTGAATACTCCTCTACTGAGTCTTCTTCTGGCAAATGTCCAATCCCTGGATAATACGCTGGATGAACTCCGAAGCAGGATGGTATTTCAACGGGACATTGAGATCTGTAAGGTTATGGGTTTCACGGTGACTTAGACCCTTCAACCCCGGATGCCACCATTGCTCCACACAGATTTTCCATTAATCACCAGGGCTGGACAATAAACTCTGGGAAGAGTAAGGGAGGAAGTGTCTAGAACACATTTTAAATGGACGTTTTTAAAAGCCCCCCAGCTGTGGAGGTACAGAATGCTCAGGATCTCTGACCTCCAGAAAAGATGTGTGCAAATCTTTCAAAAATAATTAACCCACACAAGACTCCTGGACCTGACGGCATCGCTGATCATGCTCTCAAGGTGTGTGCAGTTCAGCTGGTGGATGTGTTCACAGACAGGTTCAATAGGTCACTGCTCCAGTCTGTAGTCCCCACATGTTTTAAACTGTCCACCATCGTTCCTGTCTCCAAAAAGACAAAGAGCATCTGCCAGAACAACTACCCTCTGCACCCACAGATGACGCCATCGGCCCCACCCCCCACACTGCCCTCTCCCACCTGGATCAGAAGAACATGTATGTGAGAATGTTGTTCATTGACTACAGTTCAGCATTAACATCATTGTGCTCTCCAAGCTCGTCATAAAGCTCAGGGACCTCGGGCTCACCAGCCCTCTGTGACTGGATCCCCAACTTCCTGATGGGCGGTGCGGGTCTGAAATATCACATCCTCCACCCTGAACCTCAACACCGGTGCTCAGCCCTCTCCTCTACTCCCTGTTTATGCATGTCTGCGTGGCCACACACATCTACACCATCATCAAGTTTACTGACGACACGACCGTCATCGGCCTGATCACTGACGGCGACGGGACGGCGTACAGAGAGAGGAGGTCAGAGCCCTGACATCTTGGTGCCAGGACAACAACCTCCATCTCACCATCAGCAAAACTAAGGAGCTGATTGTAGATTACAGGAAGCACCAGAGAGGGGGACACGCCCCCATCATCATCAGCAGGACTCAGTGGGGAGAGTCAGCAGCTTCAGGTTCCTCGGGGTTCACATCAGAGAGGACCTGACCTGGACTCATCACACAAACACCGCTGCAGAGGTTCAACATGGACTCCAGGACGCTCTGCAACTTCTAGATGCACCATCCAGAGTCTCCTGACACGGCCGCCCTCAACCCTAAGACTCTACAGAGGGTGAAAGCTGCTCAGCACATCACCAGGACAGAACTGCCATCCTCTACACCCAGCGGTGTAGGAAGAAGACACTCATAACCCCAGCAACAAACTGTTCTGTCTGCTGCTGTCTGGCAGACAGACCACCAGACTCAGGGACACGTTCATCCCACAGGCCATAAGACAATTGAACTCCTGAGCTCTGTGACTAGTTTCACTACACACATCTGTTTATTCCACATATACTAATATTTATATAGAATTATTGTGACTTTACACTTACAGTGAACTAACTACAGGGACAGTCTCCCTGGAGTAACTCAGGGTTAAGTACCTTGCTCAGGGGCACAATGGTGGCAGCCCTGGTATTGAACTCACAATCTTCTGGTGTTGTATTTGGAAGCCGTACCACTAGATCACTAGGTCATCAGCACCACCACTTTGTTTACCTACAATGACCCGAGTACGCCGTCGTAGATATCAAATGAACAAAACTTGCCAGAATTTGATATTGCTTTCCTGACGACCCCTTCCACGTGTTTTAACAATAATTTACACTGTAACAACTGATTCTGATGACTCTCACACATTGTTTCTGTTTATATTCAAGTCTTACCCACAAACAGCCAGCAGACACTCCTCTATGGCGTCCCTCTGGGCCTTGGTGAGGCAGCAGCCTTTGGACAGGCGATAAACCGTGTGGAGGAGGGAGTCGATCAGCGAGGCGAACGGCTCCGTCCCCGCAAACAGTGGAGCACATTTAGTCAGGAGAGGCAACACCGCTGTACACAGATACCTGTTGAGGGCAAGTGCCATGTCTGTGGCACTGAGAGCAACCTGACACAAATACAGGGACAGAAGACGAGAGGAAAGACAGAGAAAACAATATATTTGAGTGTGCATTCAAGTTTGGTCTGGGAAAAATGTGCATTCTAAGGGCAGTGGGATTAAAGTTAAGTGTGTTAATGTCTGAGAAAGAAAACAAATGTTTCCAAGAGAATGCCATGTTTGTAAACACACAGCATTCACTCCGGCTCAACAAGTGAGAGAGAGAAAGAGGGAGAGAGAGACAGAAACAGAGACAGAGACACAGAGAGTAAGAAAGAGGGAGAGACAGAGACAGAGACAGAGAGAGAGAGAGAGAGAGAGAGAGAGAGAGGAGAAGAGGGAGAGAGAGAGAGAAAGAGGGAGAGAGAGAAAGGAGGGAGAGAGAGAGAGAAGAGGGAGAGAGAGAGAGAGAGAGAGAGAGAGAGAGAGAGAGCAGAGAAGAGACAAGAGAGAAGAGAGAGAGAGAGAGATAGAGAGAGAGACTATAGAGGAGAGAGAGAGAGAGAGATAAGCAAAAGAGAGATTCTAAATCTCGACAGGTCTCTATATCTCTCCCTCTCTCCGCTCTCTCTCCCTCTCTCTTCTCTCTCCTCTCCTCTTCCTCTCTCTCTCTCCCTCTCTATCTCTCGCTCTCTCTCTCTCTCTCTCTCCTCTCCCATCTCTCTCTTACCCTCTCCTCTCTCTCTCTCTCTCTCTCTCTCCCTCTTTCTTCTCTCTCTCTCTCTCCTCTCTTTCTCTCTCTCTCTCCCTCTCTCTCTCTCTCTCTCTCCTCTCTCTCTCTCTCTCTCTCTCTCTCTCTCCTCTCTCTCTCCCTCCCTCTCTCTCCCTCTCTCTCTCTCTCCTCTCTCTCTCTCTCTCTCTCTCTCTTCTCTCCCCTCTCTCTCTCATTGAGAGAGAGACAATTGAATTAAGTACTTGATCTCTGTTTTGTCCCCGCCAACTCCTGAAAAATATCTGTCTCTTTATCTGCTAAAAAATGCTCCACTGTGTTCACCAGCTAGTCTCTAACTGGGTCTATCTGCTGCTGGAAACAATGTTTATGAGAGCAGTAGGCAGAAAATTGCAGGCTGTAAAACCAAAAAGAATTCTCAAATTTAAACAAAAAAAACTAAAACTAAAACAAAGTATGACGGGTAGAGCTGACGGGACGTGCTCTTGGGTTCATCACTACTTGTGAGACCTTCACCACACACACACACACACACACACACACACACACACACACACACACACACACACACACACACACACACGTACAGTGTCCAGAGAGGCAGCAGCTCTCAGGTCAGGTAAGAAGCCGACTTCCAACAGGTGTAGAAGGAAATTTTGATCTTCTATTCCATAGACTCTGTCCAGGAACAGGACCATGGCTGCTTTATGGTCTGGACAGAAACCAGCTGACATGTCTGGCTCCACCACCAACCCATCTATGCAGGCAAAGGCAAAGGAAAAACACACACAAACACAAACAAACACAAACAAACAAGATTAAAGTCAAGATTTAACCATCAACCAAGGCACTTTTTTATTTGTGCTTGTATATTTTCATCTTTGGTCCAGTTTAAAATTAGGAGGACTGTGATGTGCATGTCAGATACTGTAGGGTGGGTGCTGAAGGGTTTGCTTACCTTTAGCCAGGTTGGGCATGGAAAATGGAATGCTGATGACTCCCACCAGGTCTTCAATAGGAATAAGAGACCTCAGAATGGCTCTTATACGGATCGCTTCACCTTTACCAGCATGGATCAACTGACATAAGATGAGTTAAGTTAGTGTGAGTATCTATTTGAGTCTCTGTGTGTGTGTGTGTGTGTGTGTGTGTGTGTTGTCACTCACATGCATCTCGGGAGCACAGCGGCCCAGCAGGTCAATGAGCGCAGCATAGAAGGTCATGATAGCATTCCCCATGTGGATTGTATCATCTTCTTCTTCCTCCAGCACGTCACTGCTACACACACACACACACACACACACACACACACACACACACACACACACACACACACACACGTTACAAAATAGTTCAGACCACTCATCACTATCAAGGCAGGTTGCTGCCAAGTTCCTACAACTGATTTCTCTTCATCAGTGACTTAAATACATAGATCTGAGATGGATAATACATGTCTTTGAGTTGGAACAGATATCATCAAGGCATTTACAATAGCACTGATCTATTGAACTGTAAATTACTTCTAGTAGAGTATCTACAAATAATAAGCCACAATGAACAAGCCTGTAAATACAGGATGTTTTATCTCATTATCTGATACTATAAGAGCAAATGAATGAGAAGAGACCATGTTGTCTTACAGTGTCTTGCTGCTCTCAGATGTAGGAGAGGGACCATCTCTGGAGAGATCCTGAGAGATCTTAATGGCTTCCTCCATCGCTGCCAACAATCCATCGCCACCCTCACCTCGCAAGGCCGGACCGAAACATTCTGGTCGGCGAATCAGAAGCCTCACAACAACATTGGCATTCTCCTCCACACTTTCACCTGACCACAGAACAGTAGAGGGGTTCATGATAACATATTGTGTGCCAAACACATACTACATACAGTATACACACATGCATTGACAAAGAGGGTCAACAGTTTCTTGCTGAAAATAACTAATTTGTCTACAATGAGAAAAGGGACTTCTGGGTTAAAAATGTTTAAATTTTCACCGTTACAGAAGACAGCAAAGCGGAGGAAGTCGAGGTAGCGTTCACCCTCCACAGGGTTCCAGCCAATGTCAGGGTATCCATTACGCACCAGCATCAAACAGCTCTGCAGACCACAGCCGGCCAGGTACTGCACCACCTGCACAGGCAGACAAAGTTTTGTATTCATTACTACGGAAGCCCTGAGGAGCCATTAAGCAAACTTTTTAAGTCCGTGTTTATCACTTAAAAAAAAAAAAAAGGTCTTGCCAGGATAATCTTTCTAGCCTTAATTATAAAATTCTTTAAAGGGGGGGGTTGGGATTTGCCAGGTGAAAAAAATAACTTATGCCAGGACAAGTTTTCTAAGTAAGTAAATGACCTGCCAAAACAGTTTTTTTCACAGATGCGTTTTTTGTTGTAATATTAATGTTGACCACAAAAGGCTGAAGTGCACCACTACCCCGTGTTCTTAATAGGACTTAAAGCATTCATGTTTTCCCAGACAGCAGATTTGCACCGATTATTTATTGCCAAAAGAAAAATAGGGTCAATGACGTCTTTTAAAGCCAACCTATTCTGCTCGGGCCCTGGGAGAGAGGTGCTATTGCTGGCACCACAAACGAGTGCTGAGGCTCATAGTGGCATATCATCAGTACAGGGATCTCTCAAAGCAGACAGCAACAACCAGCAAGGCAGTCCATCACCTTTGTAAAGGCTAGGGAGAGGTCGCAGCCGCAACCAAGACCACCAGGGGGACGCATGGGACTGGGAGCTAAATGTTGTCCTTGGGAGACAGCTCAGTTTCCAATACACCATCGCAGTGACCACGCTTAGGCCAGACATGGTCATGGTGTCAGAAACAACAAGGCAAGTTGTCCTGCTGGAGTTCACTGTTCCCTGGGAAGACTGGATGGAGAAGGCCTTTGAGATGAAGAGGGCCAAGTATGAGGAGTTGGTAGGTGAGTGCCGAAGTAGAGGATAGTGTACCTGGTGTGAACGTGTTGAAGTTGGGTGCAAAGGCTTCTCAGACCAGTCACTCTGCAGTGCATTCAAGCTCCTTGAGATTACAGGACTGTACAGCAGGACAGTTGTCAAGAAGACCACACGGGCCACAGAGAAGGCCTGAACACCCCTGGCTGGGTCGTCTTGGCGAGTCTGTTTTTGAGAGACCCGAAACTGTGTCCAAGTTACACTGAAAAGTATGTGTTATAACCTGCTTGCAGTGCTTAGAGAAATTAAAACTCACCTGGAAGAAAACATGAATACTTTTAGTCCAATTATAACATGTGGCAATGGTGCTGTTCAGCCCCTTGTGGCCAGAATGAGTATTACAACAACAAAGATTATCCTGGCAAAAAACTATTTTTCAGACTTAGAATATAGATCACCAGGGCGCCCCGGTAGTTCATCTGGTAGAGCGGGCGACCCACATATAAAGTCCTTGCCGCAGTGGCCTGGGATTCAAGTCCGACCCGTGGCCCTTTGCTGCATGTCATCCCCCTCTCTCCCTCTTTTATACTCTCAAACTGTACGATCATTAAAAACACAAAATCCCAAGAAAATAATCTTTAAAAAAAAAAAATTTGAATATCTTCACTCACTTGCCTCGCAGGGCTTGCATCGATTCCTACATAATTTAATAATACAAATAAAATAAAAAACCTAACCCTGAATGTGTGGCAGGTTTATCTGTGGAAAGCAAAACCAAAACAAACTGCCATACCGGTTTATGTACAGTATATCTCAAAAGTGAGTACACCCTTTAGATTTTTGCAAATATTCTGTTATATCCTTTCAGGGGATAACATTATCCTACTGAAACTTTGATATAACTTAAAGTAGTCAGTGTGCTGCTTGAATAACAGTATAGATTTATTGTCCTTTGAAAATTACTCAGTACACAGCTGTTAATGTCTAAACAGCTGGCAACAAAAGTGAGTACACCCCATAGTGAACATGTCCTAATTGTGCCCAATGATGTTGTTTTCCCGCCCTGGTGTCATGTGACTCGTTAGTGTTACAAGGATTCAGGTGTAAATGGTAGGCAGGGCTGTTAAATTTGGTGTTTTGGGCACAATTCTCTCTGAATGCTGGACAACATGGCACCTCATGGCAAGGAACTCTCTGAGCGGCTGAAAAAAAGGATTATTGCGCTTCACAAAGATGGCCTTGGCTATAAGAAGATTGCCAACACCATGAAAATGAGTTGCAGCACAGTGGCTAAGATCATACAGCGGTTTTCCAGGACAGGTTCCACTCGGAACAGGCCTCGCCAGGGTCGACCAAAGAAGTTGAGTCCACGTGCTCAGCGTCATATCCAGAGGTTGGTTTCCAAAAATAGACGTGCGAGTGCTTCCAGCATTGCTGCAGAGGTTGCAGAAGTGGGATGTCAGCCTGTCAGTGCCCAGACCATACGCCGCACACTGCATCAAATCGGTTTGTATGGCCGTCGCCCCAGACAGAAGCCCCTTCTGAAACCGATGCATAAGAAAGCCCGCAAACAGTTTGCTGAAGACAATGAATCCAAGAACATGAGTTACTGGAACCATGTCCTGTGGTCTGATGAGACCAAAATAAACCTGTTTGGGTCAGATGGTGTCCGGCGTGTGTGGCGGCACCCTGGTGACGAGTACCAAGACAAATGTGTTTTGCCTACAGTCAAGCATGGTGGTGGCAGCATCATGGTCTGGGGCTGCATGAGTGCTGCCGGCACTGGGGAGCTGCATTTCATTGAGGGACACATGAATTCCAATATATACTGTGACATCCTGCAGCAGAGCATGATCCCCTCTCTTCGGAAACTGGGCCGTAGGGCAGTTTTCCAACATGATAATGACCCTAAACACACCTCCAAGATGACAACGGCCTTGCTGAAGAAGCTGAAGGTTAAGGTGATGGACTGGCCAAGTATGTCTCCAGACCTAAACCCAATTGAGCACATGTGGGGCATCCTCAAGAGGAAGGTGGAGGAGTGCAAGGTGTCCAACATCCGTGCGCTCCGTGATGTCGTCGTGGAGGAGTGGAAGAAGATTCCAGAAGCAACCTGTGCAGCTCTGGTGAATTCCATGCCCAGGAGGGTTAAAGCAGTGCTAGATAACAATGGTGGTCACACAAAATATTGACACTTTGGGCACAATTTAGACATGTTCACTATGGGGTGTACTCACTTTTGTTGCCAGCTGTTTAGACATTAACAGCTGTGTACTGAGTAATTTTCAAAGGACAATAAATCTATACTGTTATTCAAGCAGCACACTGACTACTTTAAGTTATATCAAAGTTTCAGTAGGATAATGTTATCCCCTGAAAGGATATAACAGAATATTTGCAAAAATCTAAAGGGTGTACTCACTTTTGAGATATACTGTATTTACTTCGGTCTGATATGCCTGACTGGTGTATATTCCCCCAGATGCCAGTTTATTATTCTATTACTATTTTTATCAACCACTTTGTACTTGTTATATATTACTTTTATTCTATTGAATTACTGTGTACTCGCCACTTTACTTTCTTGTTCTTTTGCTGTAACAAGGTAAATGTCCCCGTTGTGGGACTAATAAAGGATTTCTGATTCTGATTCTGTACTGGTGACCAAAATGTATTATTTCATACTTGCATTATCAATGCAGTTCATCTTTACAAGTTGGTGAGGTTCACACAAACACACCATATACTTTTTGGAGTGAGGTGAGGGCTAGCATGATGCCCCGGTGAATCCTCTGCAGCCCTTAGTCTTCTGAAACACACTTCTGTGTAGCACTCTTCCAATGAAGTAACCCCTGAATTGCTGATTTTGTGCGTGTGCGTGTGCGTGTGCGTGTGCGTGTGCCTGTGCCTGTGCGTGTGCGTCAGCCTCACCTTCTCTAAATCTGGCTCTCTTAAAGCTAGGGCCAATTCATTATTATCCATGACTGATGCTGCCGCCACATCTAGAGGTGTAGATCCTCGCATGGAAGGAGATGCTGAGAAGAGAAGAGAAGAGAAGAGAAGAGAAGAGAAGAGAAGAGAAGAGAAGAGGAGAGGAGAGGAGAGGAGAGGGGAGGGGAGACAGGAGGAAGGGAGGGGAGGAAACAATATTATTAATATAAATACACCTAAGAGGATAGGGAGTCTATTACAAATAAAACAAGATGTGTGTATATGTTCCTGGATACAGCACTGTATGATACACAGCACTATTTAGACAGCCAATGCTGTCTGTGAGCAACAAGGTTTCAAGCTGTAAAAACAAATTCACAAAGTACCCATAACCTTGTCAGAAAACAGCACACAGCTGTTCCTTGTATACACGAGCATGCTGGGAGAAAACAACGCACAGCCTGTAAGCAACAACACTGATGAACTCAGTTAGGAAGGAGTGAGCAGAGGATGAATATATTTCTTGTGCATGTGTCACATACTGTCTGCATTCATCTCTTTGACGTTACTGCAGTGGCTTCATGGATGCTGGATGTATGTCTTGAGAATGGGTACATTAAATTGTAAGAAATACATTTCATCAATTTGACAAAACAATATTAACTCAAGGCCCACTTACTGGAACTTCCTTTAGAAACTGTTGGCTGCACCTCATGGGCTTCATCAGTGAATGAAATGTGCACAGTTGTCATGGAGATGGCTGAGTTTTGGCTCATCTGCTGATGAAGACCATGACTGTGTCCGAAATCAATGTCTATTCAAAATGTAGTGTACTATATTAATTTAATCCAAAATTCCATACTGTAATGAAAAAATGATTATCCATAACATGTATACTACACTGCATTGTATAGATGACCACACACCACTGTTTCAATGCTCCTCGTTAGCTACACAACAGTGCTCCTGCTTACACAGGTAGTGGACTCACATAAAATGTTCAACCCTTGATTTATCCACAGCACTCGGTCATGTCTGCATTTATGTTGTGGCTCAAGTGGTTAGAAGACTCTATGTGCATTTGAATGTGAGCAGATACAGTATAATATCACACCTAAACACATACTCACCAAGGCCTACACTGCTGTTCTCCAGCAGGTAGCTGAGATGGTCAAACATGGCTTTCTGGTTCTGTCGACTGATTCGACAGAAGTAACAGAGAAAACGACAACAGTTGGCCACCATTTTAGGAAAGGTGATTTCCTGCAAAAACACAGACTTCATGTCAGACAAAATTGATGTCGCAATAGTGTATAGTGTAGGTATAGTGTTTTAAATAATATATTGCCCAGAACGTTTTGGATGATCACTTTATGTATTTATTTAAATGGTAAATGTTCTGTCAGATAAAAATGTACAGTTTAAAAAAAAATTGTTTTGACATTTGACATCTTTCCATGCCGACACCTGCATGCAGTACCTATTGTCTGGCTCAGCAGCTTATTCATACTTCATACCTTGGAGTCTCCTCCACTGAGAACATTGACCATGACCTCCATGACAGTTTCGTGCATCCCCAGAGCTCTCATCAGGTTAGGATGCTGGTAGAACACCTTGTTGTTCATGATATCACTGCGGAGGAAAAGGCGTTAAACACTTATGGAGCTTTTTCATCATTAGGGCTCTAAGCAGGTTTATAGTCTGAATAAATGAACATGTTATACACCCGTCATACACAGTATAACGCAGTAAAAGGAATACACATCACATCACAAGTCCAGGGTGTTTGAAGTTTTAACCCAACAGTTTCTGTTTTACTATTTAAAGTACGTCCAGTGTTACAAAACTGGTATGGACATCAGAGGTTTCTCCTTTAGGACAATGTACAACAAAAAAAATCTAATCAAAAAATGTAAAATGTATCATTAATTCCAGTCTAATCTAATCTAATACCACAATAGTTTTGAAAGATGCAAGTTCAAGACTTTAATTTGTTCTTAGTTTTCTTTCAGTTTCTTTGGTCCAGACTAGGGTTGCAAATTTGTGGGAAGATTCAAATTGGAAACTTCCCACTGGAAATAACAGTAAATAATGTGAATACAATGGAAATATAGGGTCTCATGTAATATGTATCATGTCTTATGCAAATAGAAACAAACCCTTTTACCATATCATAAGAAGACATTATTGTATGTCAAAATCTAATATACTTAAAACATCTAAAATGCAGTTGAGTTGAACTTTCATTAAATGAGTTGACTATTAAAAGGTAAGATTTTTATAGGAAAAAATACATTTAAATGGTGTCACAAGAGCGCACCAAGAAACTGATTATGAGCATTACTAATCCAACAGGATTAGCTGGGATATTCAAAACTAGTTTAACATCTCTTGTTAACTCTCCAATTCATACTTCAGTCACTGTAGGTATTGTATCAATTTAATTAGTTTACAGATAGGTCAGTATAGACACCTGTCCAGTTGCCCAGTGTCCTAACAAATGGAAATGATCTGGAAAATGACATAAAAAAGACAGAAAAGAGACCAACGGGAATCAGAATCAGTGTTCAAGAGCTGACTCTCACCCGAGCCCTCTGATCATCAGTTTCTCCTCCTCTCTTCCCATACGGACACTCAGCAGAGATCTGATCTGACCCAAAGCGGCCAACAGGTTGATGGTGTCCTCGATCGATACCGAGTTTATAGTGTAGGTTTTAGGAAGGGCCCGCACCTGGAAAGATAAGGACAGATTCATATCTTTTAAAAGGTATTGCTACGGTCAACACATTTCCTTAATATTACTGTGAGAACAGTTATGTGTCTGGTGTCAGATGTTGTATAGAGTGAAAGAAGCAAGATTTGGTTTGCACCATCTTATTCATTTAATTAGGTCACACTAGTGATTACTTGTGAATTAAACTGTATTTCCACACCAAATAATTGATTGTTACAGTTGATGTTGTACAATACTTGCAAAGAAGTTACAGGTGATGTATGTTTCTAATTAAATAAATTATAATTGTAACCCACTTCTGTCAGGGTCTTCAATGGTATGGCGTCTCAATTAAAAGGAACACACACTGGCACAAGCTTACCTGTCCTCCAATGCCATCATACTGGCGGTGCAGCAGGACAAACATGGCTCTGACCAGCTCTGGATCCTCAATAACTGACTCCTGAGTCCAGCGAACCATGGTATCTGAAATCAACTGCTGTAACGTACCTGCAGAAGCAGAGACAGGTAGGGGGTGTTGGGGGATTATGGGTCCATAATCAGAAAATATAGGGAATATAGGGGATAAGGAATTAGTTCCCAACTGGGAGAATTCACATGAATGCCCCCTGCAGTTGGAACAACAACTCGAAAACAGATGTTAACATGTTATTTAAATATCTCTGAGCAATAAAATACACATATCTTCTTTGCAGCGTCCATGTTGTTCCACATTATGACTTAATGCTCATGAACGACCTTTCTAACTTGGGCATTGGCCTTGAGGGAGGTCAACACTCTCCGAATGCCATTCTTGTTAGTTTTTTGCATATTTTTCACTTCAAACGCTCATACACAATTAATAATGCAATACAAGTTGAAAATACTGGACCCATTAGAGAAATCTCCATTCAAATTAAAAGGATTCCAACCACCTGCTCCAAAGAAATAGCCAGATGTACTTCTTCTCCGTCTGTACTGAGGCAGACTGCAGCTACAGTGACTCACTATCACCTCTATACCAGCGGTCCCCAACCATTTTTGCGGCACGAACCAGTTTCATGTAAGAAAATATCTTCACGGACCGGCCTTCAAAGTGTGGGGGGGGGGGGGATACATATGACGGAATAAGATGATACGGCAGGCATAAAAACAAATATAAAGTGCATAAAAAACTCACCATTACGTTGAATTAGTGGGAGCCCTGAGCTTGTGTCTCTGCAACGAGCCGGTCCAATATAGGGGTATAAATTCTTCACCAATAGTCAAAGGTTTCTTCTCTTAGCGATACGGTTAGTCACTAAGTATGACGCTCTCAGTGCACTCGCATTTGTTGATGTGGTGGCCATCAGTAATTGTTTATTATTTTAAGTAGGATTCCTGATATTGTCTTCTAAATGCCTCCTCATTGAGTCTTTTCCCTTTTCCAAAAAAGCTTTAAGAACCTTTAAAGAAAGAACCTTTAAATTAGGAAACTTCTGTGTGATGTCATTATTTTTCCAGAATATTTAGTAATTATTATATTAATATTTAGGGTAATGAATGGTCAAATGTTCCCATATAACCAACTTCTGTCTGTCTGTCTGTGTGTGTATTAGCTGGTGCAGTGGACTCACTGGGTTTCCTGTCTTTTTTCTCCTTTGGCAGGTTGCCTATCTTCTTCTTCAGGTAAGCCACTTTCTCCACCAATGACATGAGTCGACCTCGGATAGTGAAGTCACTTTCACCATTCATCCCTCTCTCCTCATCCAACTCTTTACCTGAGATAATGGAAGAATCAGTTTACAGTGCATACTGGATGTTTGCAGTAAATGAACATTTTACTGATCCTAAATTATTGATCCCTGTTGATCTCAGTGGGCAACCTGGATATTCTAGTTAATATGAAAGTTTGCTTGGCTGTGTAGGTGAAGCTGATTAGTAGCTTACCACAATGTCTCATCAGGTCTTCATGAAAGTCGAGCAGCTGTTCTCGGATGAATTCAGGACAGGGACACTCCTGCTTCTCATCCTTAAAGTTCAGCAGCATGTTGATCTGCAGAAACACATGTGGGTGTGACTGCGATACAAGTCCTGTTCAATAAATACTTCCACAACAACCATCATTGGATAAACAGACATGACAAGCAGCACGAAAGCTAACTAATGTACTGCTGTGGAGGGGGGCAGCAGCAAAGCTTATTTTTGCCACCTACTGTTAAAGAAAGGTCCACCTATGCTATATTTAGAATAATAATATACAATAACACAAACTAACTAACTGATCGAGGCAGCGGTTCTTCGAGGTAGAATTACTGTTTTTGTCAGTCTGGTGGATACTGTAGGTTAGTGGTTCTCAACCGTCTTTGGGCCAGCGCCCCCCTATCCATTATCCAGGTCCCTTAAAATATAAATAAATGTCTAAAAACACACAATGTTAACTTTATCCAAACGCACTCGTCTTTTCAGCTCGTGCCGTTTGGCATGTTTCGTGCTGTAATGCAGGTAGAGAGCCTTCTCCTGAGCAATGTGATGTGAACTCCACTCTAAGAACTCTTAAATGTATATATTTTGTATATATGTTATTTATATAAAGTACATTTATATTTTAAGTACACATTTTATTTTATATTTATGCATCAGCACCACGACACTTTTAAATATTTATGACTTTTACAGTAAGCCAGGACAACATAAATTTCATTTGAATTGTACATTGTATAATCTCGAAATCAAAGTTTATTGATTGATTGATTGATTGATTTTTCATGACCGCAAGCACGTCCGCACAAACTAGGCACACTGGCCTTTTACTTCCACAAAGAAATAATCGTTCGTCGATTTCTCCTGGAACATTCCGCATCCACCTTTCTCTGTTTTACACTCGCCATGCTGCATTCACTGATGTCTATAACAGTTTAATATTGAAGTGTTATGACATGACGTGACCATGTGATGACAAGTTCCGCTCGTGTTGTGTTCAAGGAAAAACAGTCAGACGGCGGTTTTATTCTATATCTGACTAGATTTGGATTTATTTTTTGGGAGTAGATTTTTTGCGCACGTTTATGAATTACCTCGCGGGCCGTACACACAAACGCCCCTCAAAGAAACGTGAACGCCCCCCTTTCTCTAAAACTATTCCTCTGTACTGTTCTGTCCTCCAGCCCAGACTCTCTCTTCTTCAGTGGTGCTCCTACCTGTTCCTGTGGAGGAGATCTGAACTCTTTGGTCTTCTTAGCAGTGAGGGCAGCACTCATGTTCAGTGCCAGCATCACCTCGTTGTAGCGGAACCGCTGGTTGTCTTGGAGACAAGCCACAAAGTCATCAGAGAAAGCCACCACCGCCTCGATACGATGACGCACCTGGCAGTCACACAGGTACTGCAGCACATGGCACATCTACACAAACGCACACACACACACACACACACACACACACATACACACACACACACATTTGTTGGGTCAACTACATATCATGATGAAAAGGTTGTAACAAGTGTGTCGGATACAGTACATCCCTGTGTCATCAAGCTTTGGTGTCATTGCAGAGTCCATGCAGATCTAAAAGAGTTACTACTTTAAATTGCTCAAAGAGGAAGAGAATGTTGACGTGCGACGTGCTATAGCAAGGACTATTTTTCACCATAAAACTTACAACTTGCTTATTTATTCCAAGTGTTATAAAAGAGAAAATATGTGTGCAGTGTTACTTTAACGCCTCTCCCTATATATAGTATGGTTCACCTGATTATTTTGGTGTATGTGACACATACATTCAGTCTCATTCCTGTTCTGCAAAATCAAACTTCTCATTTGGTTTCTTGTTGGGTTGAACTTGATGAACCTCTGCTGTATTTTTTGTTTATCGCTGTGATTCCTCTGTTGTCTTTGCACTGTGCCATGTTTGAGAGCTGATATAGCAACTTCTACCACATGGCTTTGTTGTTGATCATGGTATTCGTTGATTTTATTTTCATCTGATCGTAACACTCATAACGTCCTGGCGTCTGGACCTTTGAGGAAATCCAGCTCCTGACCAAAAAAAGAATTCACCTGAAAAATTGACAAAAAAAGCTTCCCACCTTTTTTTAGAAATTAAAAGAAAATTTAGGAAACTAAGAAAGATTATTCTGGCAAAAACTAAATACACCACTAGTCTGATACAGTAAATAAATGATACCTCATTTACAAACTGAGAGGGTTACCTGGAGTTTTACAGGCTCGGGTAGCTTCATCTGTAACAGTCCTTTCAACATGTTCCTCCCTCCATCCTCTCCATCCCCCTCCTTCACCACCTCCAGCTCTATGTGCGTGTCCTCCTGACCTTCGTGTCTTTCAGAGAACACAGCTGGTTCAATAAGTCTGAGGATGTTCTTCAGATCTTCACTTTGAAAAACTCCCATGATGAGCAGGGTGTAGAACAGCTTGATGAGGGGGACAAAGAGAAACTCAGTGCTGCCTCCTATTGGATCCCGTACATGCATGCTACCCTCCCGCACGGCCTCTGTTAGCATCTCAATGGTTTTCATTTTCAGTATATCTAAGGGGAATTCAGGGCTATACTGGAAACAGTCTCCTGATCCGGTGTTGCCGTTATTGCGATGTGATGGTCCGGTCCCACAGACAAAACTTGGGGATGAGAAGTGCATTCTGGGTCTCAGGGAGGTGCTGAGGCCAATGCCTGGCAGGCCATGTTTCTTCTTCTCATCTGGAAACAGTGTGATGCTCTTGGTTTCGTCTGTCATGGGAACAATGTACTCATTGTTCATCATGAGGCGAGCTGTGGTGTAGCTGCTCAGGTGGATGTCGATGAGTAGGTCGTAGTAACCCGCACGAAGCAAACCTGCGAGTGAGAGACAGGCAGAAAGACCATTATAAACATTCAACTTAAACATGAATCCTTAATAAACATACCATTTATGTTCTTATTAATGAAAAGACTACATTCATTACCTGGTAGTACCAATTACATTAATTTATTATCTATATAGGTGTCTCTGGCCATTTCCTGACATTGTCCTTATTTTTTAAGAAGAGCCTATCTCAGAAACAATTTTCTACAGAGAGAACTATTTATTTTTAGACACTTTATTTGAGTAAACGAGTAAAATGTATGCACGATAATATACTTAAATTATAAGTCTAGTGCTATTCTATATTTTTTTCTTGTCAACAAATCCAATGTGCAGAGCCAAACCAACAATGAATGTATCTACCTAAATGTACTGTGTGTGTATCAAAGCCTGATACATCTTCTTCCTCTGTGCCACAGAGCTACATTGTTGTCCAAAAACTATTAACAACATATATGAGCCAAATTGTTGCACAGGGTGACATGTTCCTTCATTACCATGAACACACACACACTGCAGTTTATTTTTTGAGTCAATCCCACACACACCGTCCTGCAGCCACTACTCACTAGAACACCAAATGTGGATTAATCACCGATGAAAATAGTCACATGAGTAATTTTTGTTTACTACAGTGTTCAGCCTTTTTAGGAAATTACTGAGCCTTTTTTTAATGAAACTATATTTATTGTTCTAACTTCATTCGGTGTTTCAGGAATGGACGCTGAATCCCAAGTCATGCCTCCACTTTTCGAGGAGCTCCTCGAAGTAGAGCCGGATTGTGAGAATGCAGAGGGCGATGCCAACTCTGACCTCCTCGAGATGCACCCCCAGTGCATACGATGCTGGTTCCCCAATGGATAGCAACTTATTTGAGGTCTGCAAACGGGCCGCGACAAAATTGGGGATACAATGGCCTTTAGCCCAGGATGCTGAGGGGGCGCAGAGAGACCTGTATGACAGTAAGAGGCTCCCACTAGCCCAATTGCCGTCAAAACAAGTCTTGCCAACAGTGCCTGTCTAAGCAGGTACTGGTCCAGTGTGTTTAAGAGTAAGGGCTACTTAAACTGGCCGAACCCCCAGCGGAGGAGCCTTCAGTGGCTTTTCAGCTACACCCAAACCATCTCTCTCTTTCTTAGCTTCCTCTAAAGTCTCTCTTAACAAAATGGAATGCCTCACTGCCTTCGTTTTCCAGAGGAAGACTAATGCGGCATAGTCAGTATGCTCTCTTAATGCAATGACACTGCTCTCTGCATACCAGACTAAGACCCTAGAGAAGATGGACACTGGGTCACCTAACCCCGCCCCCTGGGATGAGATCAGTATGGTGAATGACCTCATCCTGCGCTCCTCACGTGGTGCAGTACAGGGCTGCGGTAGTGTATCGGGTCTTGTAGGCTCAGGTGAGAAAACCTGTGGCTTAACCTCTCAGGCCTAAGTGATGTTCAGAAGGAAGATGTCGAAGCAGTAAGGGGGAGACAGGGGGGTACCAGACCGCAGAGGCAGGCCGCTGGTCAACAGACTAATCAGCAGCCTCGGTCAGAAAATCTGAATCAGAGGCAACAAATAACACAGTGTCACCAAGCACTAGTAAAGTAAAGCTAGCAGAGGGCAAAATGATATACAAAAAATAAATGAAAGGTTTATGCGTGAACTCCCGGTTTCCAGGCCCCTGGTTCCTCTGTGGGATCTATCGATGATGTTGGACGCCCCATCTTATCACCCATTTCAGCCTATAGAGGTGGTGGGGATGAAGTTTATTTGAGTGACTTATAGGCCTTTTTCAAGAGTGGTCTATATCTCCCATAGTGAAATACCAAACAAAGTTAGAAAAGGAATTTTGGGTTACTTAATGTAACCTTGGTTCTTTGATAACAGAGTGAGGTGTTTCACATCACTTCTCATCTTGCAAAAACATGGAAAGAAAAACGGACACACACATTGTTTGCTTGGGTCTTTTCATGGGATTTGTTGACAATAAAAAAGTATAGAATAATGCAAACTTTAATGACATTTTCCTTTCATTCATTAAAACAGAGCTTGCATTACTCCCAATTTTATTAAAGGATCTGAATACTTCGATGCCACTCTGCATTATGCAATTATGATCCATTAGTGTCTCAAATCTCAACCAACTTGTTAGAATAAAGTATAAAGTTTGAGAGTTTGTAGGAAATAATGACTGATGGTGAATAGTGGACAGGGTTTGAAAACAGGTAATAATACATTTAATTTATATTGCGCTTTTCTAGATACACAAATACACTTTACAATTTAGAAACATTCCATACTAGCATGAAAACAGACATATGTATACATTTGTACACACAAGATGCAAACAAAAGACAAAACAGAACAAAACAAAGCCAGAACAGATTTGGTCTATTACATGGCATCAACATGACCTGTACTTATTTCTCAGGCACAGGCTATAATACCTTGCATGCAGTTATTCTTTCTATATGCTGTGTGTGTTACCTGGCATGTACTTATTCTCTATAGCCTG
Source organism: Cottoperca gobio (assembly GCF_900634415.1). Lineage (NCBI taxonomy): Eukaryota > Metazoa > Chordata > Actinopteri > Perciformes > Bovichtidae > Cottoperca > Cottoperca gobio. The sequence continues at coordinate 174,398 of NC_041373.1, forward strand.
CAGGAGCTGTGCCTCGTCTACATGGGAGCAGAGGGCATGTGCCACCCTGTTGTTTCCTAGAGCACAGATTGCTGAATACAGTCTGAGGGTATGGTAGTGAAACTTTAATAAGTCCCTCTGCTCTGACAGCTCCAGGATATCCACCGACCTGGACAATGGACAACACACAGAGAGATAGTGAAAATGAGAGAGTAGTAGAATGAAAAAGTGTGTGTGTGTGTGTGTGTGTGTGTGTGTGTGTGTGTGTGTGTGTGCATGTATATTTGTGTTTGTGTAACTGAGGGTACTCTACTTGTTCTCCTCAGGTATATGCAGAGACATGAACTGCATAGGTTCGTTACACTGGACCAACCAGCCTAGTCTGTCGTTCACTCTGGATGCTGACACCTGAAAAGCAAAGATCTGTTAGCACTTCACATACAGCATACATTACATTTCATGTTGCTCTCCACCCACAGCATACTGCCCATACGCAGTACAGTATGGACCCCAGCAGCTGATATCAGGAGCATCATCTCCATACTGTCTTTATAGAGACAAGCATCACTAGGGTTTGCACAGCACATTTGAAAATATCAGTCAGGCAATTAGTTTTCCTGTTCAAAAGCAGGAATATTGACCAAAGTTTCAGACACACTTCCCTTTGTTCTATGCATTGCACAAATAGTGTCTACATTTCTCTCTTTTATATCAGCCAAAAGAAAACCACAAAAAAGACAGAAAATGCAGACCTACTTTAAATATGTAGGATAGTTATTGTACCTTGAGGAAGTGGTTTGGAACACGACACCATAATACAGGAGTGAGAAACTGGACATGCAGCCGTGGAGGACACTGAGGAATTGGGTTCTTCCTCTCACTCTTAAACAGACCAGCTGACAGAGGCATCACATTCTGACAGGAAACAGACATGACATACACAATGATACAACATTACATAAGACCAAAGAGGATATGTGGACTTATTCAAAGTCATTGTGCAGTTTTTTCATATGAGTGCTCATTAATCTGGTTATGTATAAGACATCATTGAATCCCAAACTGACATGAACAGAGAGACAGAGTTTTTCTCTTTTGGCACATAGTGTTACTAAACAAACCAGGAGGATGTTACAAATCCTAAACAGGAATTGTAACAGTGAATTTAATAACCAAGTCTCGACAAACAATTCTAAGTAACTTATGTTGTGTTTCTCCATAAATCCTTAAAATCTCTCCACATAAAGTATGTACCACTAGAAGGCTTTTATTGTGAAGCATCAACAGGAAATGCAGTTTAGTTGTCACTGAGGTTAAAAGCAACCTCCCAAACTTCAGTTACTTTATTTTGACGTTGAAGCTGTGTCGGTGTATATGTGTCATGCTCACCTTAATACGCCCAAGTTCAAACTGGAAGACATTGGGGCTGGTGGCCTTGGCAAAAACAGCTGGGAACAGCTTAGTACTGGCCTCCACCTGTGGAGACGAGGGAGGGCTTAGCTTGTTATGTCCAACTGAAAGCACAATAAGCCATTCCTCTTTTGCAGTCCAACATTAAGTTAAAATAATCTTTACATTTATTGAGTTTTTCTGTTTTTTGTAAAGGAAGATTATTTATTTATTTTCAGAAATGCTTCTTTAGCCTCTGAGCAGAGTGGCTGGGTCGATGGACATCATTATTGGAAGCTAACCAGGACGGGACACAATATAAACAAACTTTCTCTTGTGACTGTCATTTACAAGTTAAGAACAGACAGTGTTTTGTTGTATCAGTGGTGTTGAAGAATAAAGATAACAACAGATCAATCAGTTTAATTGCAAAGTTTTGAAGCTGTTCAATGAACTGTAAACAATACACCTTCAAACTTATGTTAGCTGTAGACTTTTCACTGGTTTATGTTTGTTTGGTCAGAGGTTCAGAAAAACAAGGTGCAGGTAAAGACATGTTCATGTTTCTCGAAAAGAAAGAGAGCACATTAGCTAGATAGGCTAATGTGGGTTGTTGATCAAAGTCTGTGATTTTGTTTTGTGTCTCAGACTGCTACCTGACTGTAAATTAAAGTCATTGTCAGACATGACAGAACAATGACCTTACTGCTTTCTGCAAATGAAGCTTTAAATTAAATGATTTGATCGGCTATATGAACAGGGGTTTGTCTGTATACGTATACAGAGAGCCAACGGGATTCCGACTGTTTAATGCAAAAATAGAGGGTTACATTATGAAACCAAAAAATTGCTGTAGCAGTTTAGTTTCAGTTGGTCCAACATACAGTATATTGGTGAAAGGGGAAAATGTAGTTTTAATATAGCTGGTACCAGACTGTTGTAGTGAGAGGGACTAACGTTTGAAGCAAACAAAATAGATAAAAACAAATAGAAGAAAAAAGGCAGGAAGGAAGGAGGCAAATGTTGGGGTATCAAGCGAAATAAAATAAATGAAAAAAATAAGAATCAGGAAGGGAGAAGAAAAAGGGAGCAGCAGTTAGGAAAAGGACCATTCACAAATCTCTAACAACAAATCCAATATTTACCTGGTAGTATGTGCTGAGTTCTTTGCCGTTGGCTGTAAATGTCAGCAATCCGTTTGTTGTGTCGACCAGACAGCCGATCTCTAAGCCGTTGTTGTTCCTCCCCTGACCAGGACTGCTGTTCTCTCCAGCCCACACCATGTAACAGTTACTGCGCTTTATACTGAAAGAACACACAATGTAACAGTTACTGCGCTTTATACTGAAAGAACACACCATGTAACAGTTACTGCGCTTTATACTAAAAGAACACACCATGTAACAGTCACTGCGCTTTATACTGAAAGAACACACAATGTAACAGTTACTGCGCTTTATACTGAAAGAACACACAATGTAACAGTTACTGCGCTTTATACTGAAAGAACACACCATGTAACAGTTACTGCGCTTTATACTGAAAGAACACACCAAGTAACAGTTACTGCGCTTTATACTAAAAGAACACACCATGTAACAGTCACTGCGCTTTACACTGAAAGAACACACCATTTAACAGTTACTCTGCAATATAACTAAAAGAACACACCATGTAACAGTTTACACGCTTTATACTGAAAGAACACACTATGTAACAGTTACTCTGCTATATAACTAAAAGAACACACCATGTAACAGTTTACACGCTTTATACTGAAGGAAAACACTATGTAACAGTTACTCTGCTTTATACTGAAAGAACACACTATGTAACAGTTACTCTGCTTTATAACTAAAAGAACACACCATGTAACAGTTTACACGCTTTATACTGAAAGAACACACTATGTAACAGTTACTCTGCTATATAACTAAAAGAACACACCATGTAACAGTTTACACGCTTTATACTGAAGGAAAACACTATGTAACAGTTACTCTGCTTTATACTGAAAGAACACACTATGTAACAGTTACTCTGCTATATAACTAAAAGAACACACCATGTAACAGTTTACACGCTTTATACTGAAGGAAAACACTATGTAACAGTTACTCTGCTTTATACTGAAAGAACACACTATGTAACAGTTACTCTGCTTTATAACTAAAAGAACACACCATGTAACAGTTTACACGCTTTATACTGAAGGAACACACTATGTAACAGTTACTCTGCTTTATACTGATAGAACACATCATGTAACAGTTACTCTGCTTTATACTGAAAGAACATAACATGTAACAGTTACTGCGCTTTATACTAAAAGAACACACCATGTAACAGTTATTCTGCTTTATACTGAAAGAACACACAATGTAACAGTTACTCTGCTTTATACTGAAAGAACACACCATTTAACAGTTACTGCGCTTTATACTGAAAGAACACACCATGTAACAGTTACTGCACTTTATACTGAAAGAACACACCATGTAACAGTTAATGCGCTTTATACTGAAAGCACACACCATGTAACAGTTACTGCGCTTTATACTGAAAGAACACATCATGTAACAGTTAATGCGCTTTATACTGAAAGAACACACCACGTAACAGTTACTGCGCTTTATACTGAAAGAACACATCATGTAACAGTTAATGCGCTTTATACTGAAAGAACACACCATGTAACAGTTACTGCACTTTATACTAAAAGAACACACCATGTAACAGTTACTCTGCTTTATACTGAAAGAACACACCATGTAACAGTTACTGCGCTTTATACTGAAAGAACACACCATGTAACAGTTACTCTGCTTTATACTAAAAGAACACACCCGTAACAGTTACTGTGCTTTATACTGAAAGAACACACCATGTAACAGTTAACACGCTTTATACTGAAAGAACACACTATGTAATAGTTACTGCGCTTTATACTGAAAGAACATACCATCTAACAGTTAACACGCTTTATACTGAAAGAACACACTATGTAATAGTTACTGTTCCTCATGTAAGGTTAAAAATGTACTTGTCACTGAAATCATATAATGTCAACATAAAGTTATACAAATCTAAGAATGTACCCTAAGATATGGATTGAGTGCAACTTGACTAACCTTTCATGAACTTTTCCCTTCTCATCTCCCAGGGTAACAGTGACAGTTCGGACATTGTTTAGCTCGAAGCCTGGGTCGTACTGATGGAAGTCAGAGGTTACCCAGCCCACCCAAACACTGCTGGGCTCCTGACCAGGGAAGATCCGCACAGAGTAGTAGTGCTGCACAGAAAGAGAGGTGCAACCAAGTCAAGTTTCATTGCATTGCTCTTGATCACAGTTACTTTCTCAAAAGTCCCATAACACCCGTATTATGAAACACTAAATCAATACATGTAAAGAACACTTGAGTGAAAACTGCTTTCAGGTGCAGGGGTAAACATAATTTGCTAAACACCTGAGACCTTCATAACATACAAAATATAAAAAAATTAAATTTGTATAACAAAAATAATGACTGAACTGAAACACTTTTTTCAAACCTGTATGTATTATATTTATGATTTATTCATTTCAAAACCACCTTGTGCATCTTTAGCTTTACTTGACCTATTGGATTGGGGAGCTACTCGTTACCAGTAACATGTAAATTGCATGCAAGTGTTTTGTATATGTATTGTCTTACAGTAGAGGCTTGCATGAGGAATTCATATTCATCTCTGTCATCAGCCATCACATCCTCTGACAGACGGGCAGATGATGGACAACTGTCTGGCTTGTTCTTCTTCAACATGAACCTGGTAGGTGAAATGTTTAGTTTATGTTTATACATTTTAAAAATAGTGATCAAACACAATGATAGAATGGTAGAAATTAGAGAGCAACAGTTATATATATATATATATATATATATATATATATATATATATATATATATATATATATATATATATATATATATATATATATATATATATATATATATATATATATATATATATATATATATATATATATATATATATATATATATATATATATATATATATATATATATATATATATATAAAAAACTGATTGTTATTAAAGTCTGTAATCATTAGCGTTGATATGAAGAAACACAGAGATTACCGTTGCTTAAGTTTGGAGGGCTTCTCCTGGTTATAATCTTTGTGGTTGTTAAATTCGTCTCTCTCAGGTCCATTGGGACCGTTGTGACCATTAGAAGACTTCATCAGGACCTCAAAGTCTGACACAGTTTCAAAGTCCTCTAGCTCCTGCAGAAACAGAGAGCAAACACACCACACATATTCTCAATCATATATCCAACCCTACTGTTCACACTTGCAGGTAAATGTGAGTAGTAAATGGGGTTGTGGTGAGCTTTTCTTTAATAGTTCTATGAACAATGATATGTACAGTATGCAGTTGACTAAAGCAATTCAAGATAATGTGAAGCAGCAGAATATACAATAAATTCAACTTGCGGCAGTGGAGGAAACTGCTTCACAACATGGATTGCATTTGAGTGTTTGTTCCACACAAGTATCTATCGGTCATTGCTAATACATCTATCTGTCTGACATATGTGTATATATGAGTACATGTCAGGATGTTTGTGGTGCTGTTACCCTCTTTGGTGAGAAGAGGCTGTCGTTAGGTGAGGATCTTGAGAAGGATTCTGCACATTCGATGGGCATGCTCAATCTGTACAAGGTAATGTCAGTGTAACTGTTTTGTGAGCCAAATGACCTCTGGGTGACCTTTAGGCAAGGACACGATTCCCCTGTCCCATCTATTCTTGTCACCTGAAAAAGAAGGAAAAATTGAAAAAACATTGTTCTGTCTATACTGTACATTTTTCAGCTCAGCTTAATTTTTAAGTTGTGGAGGGAAACTATACAACACAAATCATATTAAGACATATCTTGAAAAATTTCTGAAGGGATACATTTCAGTCCAGATCTCAGGCCAATGCCATTAACAGTTCTACTAAAAACCTAAAGCAGATTCTACCAGGTGCTAGCAGTTTCCTGCAGTGGACCCCCTCACCTCTATATGTTGGTGGTTGGGGGGGACAGGAACAAACTGAGGGAGCCTCTTGCTGAGCCACATGGTGACGTCCCGGTTCATGTTGACAGCAAAAGGTTCGTAGCCTTCCTGCAGGCCACAGATGGTGAAGTACTTCAGAGTGCTGACATCTTTACCAAAGTTCATTCTCCCCACCTGACACACACCCAGACTGGACACTGGGATAAAACCTGGAGATGAACAGAAGAGATCATATACTGAGATGAAGTTTTACTAAGATGTGTATTACTACCTGGAACACTATCCATGGAGGAACCTTTTAAAAGACTATAAAGCACTGATTTAACAATTACATGTTACACAGCTAACTGCAGGTATTCCCAATGTCCTTTCATCTTTGAAAAAATGTTTGAAAAAACTTCCCATAGGCGCCTTACATCACATTACAAAGCAGCTGACTTACAGAGATGAGGTTGAGAAGTTTGTCAGCTGGTGTGAAGATAACTCAGCTTCACCCATAAGGCTACACCTACACCATGTCTGTGCACACAAGCATTTTAGCACTGTTTCAGAACTAATCTCTGTCAATACTAACATGTCTGAAAACACATATCACATGACCTTTCACATACACAGGGCATGCGCGTTCTGGTATGAACGGGAAGCAGATTCTCGTCAGCGGTTGGTTGCTTAATTGCAGAAAATACTACGGAGGAAGAACAGCAATGGTAAAAAGTAAGACCGGCAATTTCTTTGCTTCGACCTACAATGAGGTGAAACTGTAACTGAAATTAACACATAAGGTTGGAGTCATTGCAAATCAAATACGGGATGAATTAGCCACGAGTAGACAAGGTTTTTTTTTTTGGAAAAGGGTCACGTGATAGGGGCGTGACAAAGTCGTGACTATTAAGACTCAATCAGAAAGCCCACGTGGGTGTCTGCATTGTTTTCAAGAGTCTATGTTTCTACCCGTCCAGACTATAACACAATCCCGGAGATTTCAGACTAAACTGCTGTTGTGCAGAGTTATTGCCATTCACGCAGGCGCAGTACGTATATGCTTGTTGGTCATTGGCTGTAGTCGTTGCCACTACTACTTTTATGTCGGCTTGGTACATCAGGGCCTTTAAAGTTTTGTGTGGTTATTGTCTATAATGCAGCACTGACCTTCACCAACTTCAAAGTCCTTGAAGGCTAGTTCAGATCCAGAATCATCTAGTAGCACTTCTCCATTAAGTGTGAACATCATGGTGTGTTCGTTCAGATCCACCATGCAGCCCACCACATCCCCCGTCTGCCAGGCACGCCCAAAGTGTTCATTACCCTGGTGCCAGCGCTGGACCTAAGAGAAAAAACTTTCCGCATTAATGCCTAATTTGGACAATAATATAAAAAAGGAAATTGTTCGACTGCAGTGCCAATAAACTAAACAAAAAGAACGTGTGGAGCAAAGAAAAATCCAGCCACCTTTAAGCCATCGAAGACAAATGCCTGGTCATCAGATCCCAGCTCCTGGTCAGGGAGGCATCCTGGCCTGGCCCAGCCCACTCTCATCTCTCCTGCTGTTAATACCTGGAGGAAAAGCAGGAACTGTGTAATATCCAGTTTAGGACCAGTAAAAGCTCAGTGTGATAACTTGGCAACAGCTGTGTCCTGCCATCGGTTGATGTTATGGGGACATTTGACACTAAACAAGTTTATTGGTTCGGTGTGTGCAGATTACAGTGGATCAAGAAACAAAGGTTTTATCACTTCTTCATTCGATTGTACTACCCAGTACACTTTAGATCAGAGTAGGGCATTGTTATGAAAACTACTTTGTTACATCCTAATAGTTAATATCTAAAGAGCAATACTATCATATTTCTTATGTATTTTCTTACCTCCAGCTCAAAGTACCACTTCCCTGCATTAACACAGTAAGTTTTTTCTGCTCTGTAAATGCGGAACCTCTCAACAGATATGTTGCTGGGGTCAGATTGAGCTGCTGGATGAAAAGAAGGCAGGGAGGGAACGTAAAAGCAATCTCATTGGTACATCATCATGGAAACAATAACGTCTTTTCATAATATGTTGTACTTTTGTATAATGAAGGTAGTCAGTTTCCCCTAAAAGATATTATACAAAAAAAAAAAAAAATTAATTGAATGAAGTGACACAATGGAGGGTATGTATTTTACCATGGTCCTGGTCAGGAGCTTCCAGGTTGTATCCATATCCCAGCAGAGTTCTGACGGCCTCTCTCAGACTGTCTTTGTTGGACTTCTTGGTTCTCTCATCCAGCAGAATGTAGGGCACCAGACGAGGGTTTCTACGATTCTTCACATCCTGAGAAGAGAGACAGGTCAGAAGAATACAAGTAAATAACCAATGTGGAAGATTCCTGTCCACAGCCAGATAAAAACGACAGCAGAGGAGGTACAGGAAAAAGGAACAGTTTATTCCAAAAATGCTTGGCCTTTTCAGGCAGCTAAAACAACAATTCTCCACACGGGAGGAGCTCGGGTGGTTTCAGGGTGGTGTGGCCGTGAGCCTCTCTCATCAGCCCTCAAGGAATCAGTCTACTTCAAGAGCTTAGAACCAGGTTACCCTCATACTTATATAGTGTCGCTGATTACCTGATTCTGTCCAGCTGTCTGATCCCCAGCTGAGCCACTCCTGACTCTCCCCAGCAGGCGGCGCCATGACCACACCCCACTGCCACATACCCCCACGGCCCAACAGGCCGGAGCTCCACCGGCCGGGGCTCCACCGTCCGCAAGCCAACCCACACACACACACACACACACACCGAGCGCGAGAGGAAGTCCGCCACGACCATCTGGTTACCCGGCCTGTGTTAAAGTTAAAGGGCTGTAACGCCAGATACCAACAAGTGATCTGGGCGTTGGCATCCTACATGCGGTGGAGCCACTGGAGCGGGGCATGGTCCGACCAGAGGGTGAAGGCACTTCCCAGGAGATAATTATAATTATAATTATGCAGGGCGCCGACTGCCCACCGTATGGCGAGGCACTCTTTTTCCACCGTGCTGTACCTCGTCTCCCGCTGAGCCAGCTTCCGACCGATGTACAGCACGGGGCGGTCAACCCCCTCCACCTCCTGGGACAAGACAGCCCCCAGCCCACTGTCCGTGGTGTCCGTCTGCAAAACAAAAGGGAGAGCAAAGTTAGGGAAGAACAGTGGTGGCTTACCACAGAGAGCCCGCTTTACCTCAAATGCCAGCTGACACTGCTCTGTCCACTGGACCGGATTTGAGGCACCCTTCCGGGTCAGGTCGGTCAGGGGTCTGGTCACCTCAGAGAAGTCCGGAATAAACCGCCTGTAATAGGCCGCCAGCCCCATAAACCTCCATAAATCTAGCTGTGGCTGCACCTGCCCGCCGCCCAAGTGTTACCCCAGATACCGTACCTCCCTCCGGCCAACCGCATACTTCTTTGGGTTAGCCGTGAGCCCCGCTCTCCTCAGGGACTCAAGCACTGCCCCCACATGCTGCATATGCTGCTCCCACGTCTCGCTGTAGATGATGACATCATCCAGGTAGGCAGCAGCATATGCAGAGTGGGGCCGCAGCACCCGGTCCTTGAGCCGCTGGAAGGTGGCTGGGGCGCCAAATAACCCGAACGGAAGAGTCACAAATTAGTAAAATCCGTACTGAGTGGAGAAGGCCGTTTTTTCCTTGGACTCTGGAGACAGGGCAGTCTGCCAGTAGCCCTTTGTTAAAGTCAGTGTTGTGTAAAAACGAGCCGTGCCCAGCCGATCCAGGAGTTTGTCGACCCGGGGCATCGGGTATGCATCAAATTTGGACACCTCATTCACCCTGCGATAGTCCACGCAGAACCGCATTGACCCATCTGCCTTCGTTATACAGGCGCTTCTGACGTTCCTGAGCTTGGAGAAAATTCTCCCGTGATAACTGTCCCAGTGAATGGAGTTTTGCTATCACTTCCAGGACGTACTGAACTTCATTCTTGCTCGTGCCTGGACCCTCCTCCCAGTTTTCTTTAACCAGGTCCAAAACACCGAGGCTTCCTGCCGAACAACAGCTCAAAGGGAGAAAATCCTGTGGAGGCCTGGGGAACTTCCCATACTGTGAACAACAGAGGGTCAAACCATTTATCCTAATTACGGCTATCCTCGTGAATGAATTTACGTACCATGTTCTTCAGCGTTTTGTTAAACTGCTCCACCAGCCCATCTGTCTACGGATGGAAGACACTAGTCCTAATGGAGCGCACGTCAAGAAGTCCCTACAGTTTGCATAATGTGTGTGACATAAAGGACGTGTCCTGGTCAGTTAAGATCTCTTTCGGGATCCCAACTCGGGAGATAACATGGAACAGTGCCTGTGCCACACTCTTTGCTTAGATACTACGCAGCAGTACTGCCTCCGCGGTCTAATGGCCCAATGAGGTTCATGCCAATTATTTAGAATGGTACCTCAATTAATGGGAGTGGGCGCAAAAGCGCTTTTGGGGTGGCCAGCTGACATTTGTGGCAGGACGCACACCAACGCTTCACATCCGGACATGGGGTTATGATGAGCCGCCGGGAAATGGTTTTCCAGGCTTTTCGGCACCAACAACTGGGTGTTTTCCTCCCCTGTCTGTGTGTCACGGCTCACACGGTATAGCCTGTCCCTAATCACCGTAAAGTGGGGGTGAGTCAGTGCGGCGTTCGCCGTTCGGGTGTAGTGGAGAGCCATCCACACTCACTACCTGCTCGAAAGCATGACCGAGGGTCTCGTCCCAAGACTGCTCGAGGGGAAAGTCCTCCACCGGACGTAACAGCGGGGACAGGGGAAGATCAGCATTAGCCTCCTCTGGCCCCGCTCTCCCCTCGACGGCAACCCCCGCCTCCGTCTCCCCATTGAACACCGCACACAACTAACATTTCCCTAACGCACGTGAACGCACACCTGCAGTTTATCCTGCTAGCCTATCAAACCCCGGCCAATTGGTTCCGAGGATCAGGGGGTGCGTGAGGCAGTTACTAACACCAGCCTTAACCTTATGCTTTTTCCCTTTAAACAAAATAGTAAGGGTCACCACTGGATACTCGTGAATATCTCCATGCACACACCTCACCCTCACCCATGATGCCTCCAGCAACGCTCCAGGCCGAACCAAGCGCTGGTGGATCATGGTCTGAGTACAACTGAACTTTGTCGATACCCCCCTGTATACATACCGGAAAACGGTACGTCCCTTCCGGACCGGGGGAGGAGTCTGGCGGCGCTACAACCCGGACCAGCTGCCCAACCTCCATCAGCGGACATTCCCGTCGGGAGTGGCCGGGCTGCCCGCAGCGCCAGCACCCCTGCCCTGGCACCTTAGGAGCTCTCCGTGGTGCTGGGCGACCGGACACGTCAACTGGGTCCTGGGGAAAAACAACATCAGGGGGTGAATTAAAAGGAAAAGAGGGTGGCTGGGCAGGAGCAGTGCCAATGGTGGGAGGGAACCTCCTCCTTGGGACTAGGACAGGCCAGCCCGCTGCACCTAGTTTGCTGTGGAGGGTGGCAGACCGGCGGCAAGCTGCTATAGCGCCACCTGCTCGACGACGTCCTCCGTGGAGCTAGTTCCCGGCTGGAGCATAGCGCCTTGCTGCGTTGAGGAGTTGCTGCGCGAAGGAGAAAGGCCGGTCAGCGTCCTCTAAGGGCAGGCCCCGGAGCCGGCGGCGGTGTCCCTCTGGCGTGCTGCCCAGCTGGTCCAGGACACATTTCTCCAGAGCTGGTCCTAACAATGTCTGGAGGACTCTGGCCGGCTGCGGCCAGCTGACCTTCCCCGGATAGCAGGGGAAGCAGCCCACTCCTCCTTCGACCACGCCCACTCCTCCTTCGACTACGCCGCGCCCTTGAATATGTTGAGGAAAGCCTTGGGATCGCAATGATTTTTTGAAGGGCCTGTTCTGGAAAGCTTAGACTCTTTTGGATCCAATAAGCCCAACTATATTCATGAGTCAAGATGTAAGTTCCCATTGTAGCCATTTCATTGTAGTGAGACCATATTTTTAAACTGGACCTCACTGTCTAAAATGATCTGTTGTGAGCTCTAGGATACCAACAAAACACAGACATATGGCATTCAGTGAATGTTTGCCTTTCCTAAATATATTTACAATAAGGGGTTTTTGATACGAAATCACAGCATGAATTTTTATATGGTGTTCCTCTGGGTTTTGGTGTCTTGAAGGGATTTCTTACCATTTTTAAAATCAATTCTCAAGTGGTAAAAAATGCTTAAATTTAGCACCAAATCTGTGTAACAAGTGGTATAGAGACACACTAGAGCAAGCCTGTATACACTTTCAAAATGTATTTTAATTCATTCATTAATTTATATTTCTGATTTCTGACTACAACAACATAACACACAGTGCTGAGCTGAATCTCAAACTAATGTTCAGCTTCACAGATTTCAGATGATGCACACCACTTCTATGTGGCATAGAATGTTGACTTTTTATTACCCCAGAACATCCCCTTTCCCCCACCACTTCCCCTCTAAAAAAAGATTAGGTTAAAGTAAGGTTAGGTTAAAGTAAGGTAAATAACTAATTTCTTACAGTTTGTTTGCTACCCTTATAGCGCCAGTAAGCAAGCAAAGCAAACTGTAATAAATGAGTTTTTCTTTGTGCATGGGGATAACCATTGGTTCATGTCAGCCAACTGGGTGAATTGATGAAAGCATTCCATCTTCAGTATTATCCCGAGCCATATAACTAAATTGTGATATTGCCTTTGAATGAAAAACGAGCAACCTACGTATATTCTGGGTTGCCTGTTTAAAGATGAAACTGTCAGCGTCATCTTACAACTGATTTACCTTTCTATTGCTTCTCGTCTTTTTCCTCTTTGTTTAAAATAAATGCACCTCAGTTTGAATATTTACACTCAGTATGGAAGAACCCACTGAGATGGCATGGCTGTGATTGGCCCAATACAGTACCTGAAGGTGTGCCCTCTATGAATTTCCCCCTCCAAGGGTAGAGATGGTCCCCAAGCTTGGGGTGGTTCTGTGTTACAGCGAACCCCATAGGACGTCATATCCAGCAGCAAATCTGTGTAGCTTGTTGTGTCATTTACATTATGAATCAACAGACACATCAAAAACATACACAGGACAGCTAGGGGTTGAAGCAGACCGTCTTGCTGTGTACACTTCAATACATCTGTGGAGTAGACCAGTCAGCCAATCACAGGTGACCCGACTGTCAAACTGCCCCTCAACAAGTGACGTTCAGATATATAGGAAACACAAAGTCATCACTCTCTGTCTCAACATATGAACAAACCAACACACAGCGCACAGTGTTACATATTGTGTAACTGTCTCCTACCTGTTGGATGCCATAGGTCCAGCCCTGGCGGATGCGATCTCTTGCCCAGACGTTGTGTGCATTCTCAGCCAGTTTGTCCACCATGGCTTCCTGGGTGGAGGTCAGTTTGATATGACTCAGGTCCAGAGGAGCAGGTTTATAACCACCGGACAACTCATAGCTGCACAGATAGATTTTAACCATCAGGCATCTTGTCCTTGTTGACTCTCAAACACATTTCATTGTACCGTTGACCCTGTGTTAACCTACATGAGAAATAAAACTTGAACTTGAATTTAATTTAACGAACTTAACTTGCGGCATTACTTATTTTTTATTATACTGATGTTTGAGGTGACTTACGTTGGTGACAGTTTCATGCTCTTGACTTTCTCTACAGCGTATTCATCTGCTAGGCCAACATGGCAACCTAAGGCAAGGAGAGTTCTGTAACACACAAACAAACATGATCAAACACGTCATTTAGTGTTCAGGTGTTTGATACTGACCCAAACATGTTACCATCACCTTCACTCCTACATACTGCATGAACACTTACTTAGTGAGGTAACCCTAGTCCACAGAAAAGAATGCTATAGTTTGCTACAGTATGAACACATAATGTGTATTTATGTCGATTTTAATCTAGTTGTCATATCGTATGTTGCTCACTGCACTGATGCATTACTTGAGAGTCTCCAGAGACATCTGTAAGTTGTAGCTTCCTTCTTGTTCAGGAAGCTTTGAAAACTCCACCAGACAGGGGTGTTGGCGCTTGTTATCATCTCGCACCTGAAACACACAGACGCATGTAAAAAAGAAAGAAAAAAAGAAGCAAAGGTTAGGACAGTAAGGGAGCCTGTTGCTTGGCCCTCTTTGATCTCAGGACACAGAACCATGGGACACCTGGACGCATGTAGTTATAGAACTGGAGTTACATGCACCTAACTTTAAAACAATGTTTTGACGTGCTCCGTTCTGTAATAAGTTTCACTTCTGACTGTTTGGGAAGTGATGTGTCGTTTCTTAATATACTGTGAGAAGTACCAGGCCCAGCTCCCGACAGTTCAATAAGCGAGGACCCTTCTGGGGCTGAGGCTGTGCACTGAAGGAGCCACAGAGGTGGATATGACTGACTGATTGGATTTGGTTATATGACTGCAGTGCCTGGAAAACTCTGGATTTATAGGAATATCTAATGACCTTGAGTTGGAAAACTAGGTTATGTTGAAGCTCTGCCAACTAAGCATTGAGCTTCAGCCTGTTAGGGATGCCTGGTTGAACATCTGTAGTAGTGATAATGAAAATGAACAGAATCTCACAGGTAACTGTAATGTTATAAAAGGTGATGTCGCCCCAAGTCAGGACAGCGATAAAGTTTCTGTTCAGTTCTGTCATCTCATTCACACATGACAGCACATTTACGGAAAGAGATGCATTTAGCACCTGGTGCGATGTCGCTGCTGGAAAACAGAAATGAGTTGCAAAGACTGCTGTCTGTTCTCTAACAAGCTGCATTGAGAGATTTGTAAACTTCATTTTCAGTTAAGGCTTTAAATATGAATTAATTAATTCTAATTTAAAATGCATTTTATGCATTAGTTTAATCATATTAGGTAAAGAGTGCTGTCTACTTTATACGATCTGACAGTGACCAAGCATTGAATGGCAGGATTTTAAGTTGGACTTGTAAGAGGTTAAATCCAAGTGCTTGATAGTCATTCATTCATCCACAAAGTTGACATAAAAGTATAAATATAAGGAGGAAACTGTGGTTGCACAATTGATCTTTTATTATTTTGCAAGCAAAAAAGCATTATTTTATTATTTTCTTTGAGCATAGGAGATGATACTTACATAAAAGATGTATACCAGCTCAGTGAACAAGACCTGCATCTAATTTCTCTCTGTGCATGTTTACCTTTGTGCAGCTTTTACATTTATCTGACGGCATTTCATTTAGAGTTGTATTGTGTTGAAAGTGCTTATTCACTTATTCAAGCATGAAACCAACTTGTTCAATTTCCATCAAATTAATGTAAAAAAGAAATGGAGTTATAATCAGTGCTTGATAAACAATATGTCTGTCTGATACTCACTGCACCGTAGGTCCAGCCCAGTTCTATCTTGTTCATCACCCACAGTTCATGGATGTTTTCTGCAAGCTTCTCCCTGATCCTCTCTAAGTGAGGGGGCAGCACAATCTTCACACACACACACACACACACACACACACACACAATTTACAATCGTATCGGACGTCCTGACCTGAACTCATAAAAATGACCTGAACTCATGAAGCAGGATGAAATAACATCTCATAGTAATGAAATATTTTTAAAAAATGATTTGTGTAACGTTTCGTTACATTCTGTATTGTGTCCTTACCTGGCTGGTGTCCACAGGTGTAGGGGTGAAGGCTGCCTGGCTCAAAGTGACGGTGGGTCCCAGCAGGTGTCTGGCTGCAGTCTGGTCCTGACTGGCCTCCAGCTTCAGCTTCTCCCGGGGCAACACTGCCTCATAGCAAGGAGCATAACCTGGAGGAGGGAGGAACTTAAACTCCCCATGACGACCGCCAAGGAGGAAACGCACCCTGCAGTGAGAAAGATGACGAGAGGGAAGATTATGGTTTAAAGGGTATGATTTCAAAATGGAAAAATATATTTATTTCATTTCCTAAATACTGTACAACCAACAAATCCAGTAAGTGAACTGAACAGTATTAGACTTTGTTTTGTTAGTATGGCTGCTCAGATTTCAGCATTCTCTACAATTTAGATTATATAGTTAGAAAAGTTATATAAAAAAGGTAAAAAGCTATTTAAAAAGCCAAAATTATCACAAACCACTTGCAGAAATACAATAACGGAGTTTATTTTGGTGTTTGTAAGAAATCCATTTATTTTTACTCTGATTATTTTTACTCTGGTAGTTCTAGTATTTATTCCTCTGTATTATTGCTGTTGCCTTTTTTTGTGCAGTCTTACTTTTAACCAGATGTAAATAAACATTATAAAATATGTTAACTCTAATTGTGTCACACTGAATTTCTACAAATGGACCTTAGAATGATAATACATATTCAAATCAATATGCAATGTGGTGCATTAAGCTTATACAGTTTACATCTCGCTGGTAATTACCAAATAGTGTAACTTGAGAGAGTTTTTTTGGCCTCACAGTGAAGGTGAAGGTCATTTACCACCTGTTTATACTTGTATGGTTATATGTTTGACGGTCAGGCAAAATGTACTTCAGTTTTCTCTGACATGGGGGGGAGACAATAAGTGAATTTTCATTTGGTGTGAACTGTTTTCAGTAAAGCACTGACTTGACTCCTGCAGAGAAGCTGGCCACAGGGAAGAAGAGGCCGTCAGAGTTGAAGTTCTCAAACATGCCTTGAACCGGCTGGCCGTTGATCCTGAAGGAGATACTGGGTACACTGAGGTCCAGGCAGCAGCTTACCACATCCTCTGCTCTCAGGAGATGCTGGTTGGGTGAGCTAACAGTCCGCGCAATGCAGCCTGCACAGTCAAGACAGAGTTTGAGTCTGCAACATGTGAGCATCTGAATTTTGAATCTGCCATTTGGAACCACCTGACTCCATTTTCATCATCTGTTGCAAGGACACTGCATATTTTAAACGTTAGCCATTTCAAACACACAAACATTAATATTAACCCAGGGTTCACCTAAGCCCAGGGCTGTACGATTTACATGTCACTGCGTTAAATGTGCATTGTGATTGGACAACAAGAACGAGACGCAAATTCCATTGTTTACTTTAGCCCCGGTTCACATCGGCAACTTTTAGCCCCTTGTTTAGTCATTTACAGGTGATAACCCTACGAAGTCGATGCTAACCCGAAGTGCGGTGTGAAAAGTTTGTTTGTGTGAGTTATTAACATCAAAGCATATGCAGTGAATGCTTTTCATAGAATGTTGTCTTCTTAATGATGTTGTCCAGAAAGATGTACACCAGCCATACCTAGCTGTATTATCATCCTCTCTCTCAATACACACACATACACGCACAAACACCTCACCTGACCAGAGATGGAGGCCATCAAAGCCATAGGAGTAGAGGTCATCGCCCACTCCATTGCCTCCCCACCCCTCGCCCCCGCTAGGGTAGGGTGCATAGCCGCTGGTGTTGGCCCAACCCACCCTGAGGTGAGAAGCCTCTGCTGTGACAAACGGCAGTGCCTGATCCACAATCAGCTCATAGTACCACTTCCTGTACTGAGCAGAGCCATCACTGACTCCCAAGAAGATGTTGGGACGCATGCTGTTGGGGAGATGAAGAAGAGACTGTCAATGATCCGTCTGAAAAATACCTTCTATTGTGTTAGAATGACAACTGTGTGTGTGTGTGCGTGTGCGTGTGTGCGTGTGTATACCTGCTTACGTGGTTGATCAGGCGGGTCTGCAGTAGCAGATCTCTTCCTGGCAGCAGGTTGTCACAGATCAGATGCTGGTTGGAGCGCACTGCCACGCCGTGACACACACACAGAGAACACAACACATCTAGAACCTAGACGGTACACACATGCCCGATAATATGTCAGTGTTTTTTAATATATTTTTGTTACTGTACCAGCACACACACATACAAACACAAACTGAAGTGGATTTGATTGAACACAACTATGTTTCTTTGCCTTGAGAAATGTCTGTTGTTATATTATGTATTTCACTTGCGGGATTTAAAACAACCATAAGTTGAGAAATACGCCTAAATCTTTAAATCACTGCTTGTGGCAGGCTTGTTCATACAGCACTGTTCCTCTCTGCCTCAGGCTCTGCCCACAGACTCCTGGAAGTCTTTTTACACACACAATTATACATTGTGGAATATCTGCACATAACTTTTCAAACTGCTTTCAAGGTGTATAATAGGAGTTTTTTTATGTAAAGATATACTGCACATGCGTCTATGTATATCTATAGGAATAGAGTAAGTGTCTGTACCTTGTAGTTGCGCCCATGCTTGTCCAGCAGAGATATAATGGATTTGATGTGTCCCTCTTTGATTATGTTCAGTGCCTCAGGACTCTCCACCAGCACACAGTGAAGCACCTCTAGTATACCTAGAAATACAAACTATGTAGTAAGAATGACTACATATGTACAGAAAGCATTGAAAACCAGAAGCCGTATTCACAAATCATCTTCAGTAGCTCCTAACTGGTCACTGAGACCTGTTCACAGTCAGCTGTGCGCCTCATTGTGTTGGCATTTTGTAAAAATACAATGAGAATGGACTTTTAAAAGCAGCATTTTAAGGAGAACGAGTAGATAAGGATCCAATCAGCCAACCAGAAAACAACAAACAAAGCAACCAAAAACAATCCAATAACACCGGAGAAGAAGGTTTGCCAACTCTGCACTTCTGTGACTGTAAACTTAGAATATCTCAATATTATCAACTCAAGAAAGATTTGTTTTCTGCCATTTTAAAATATTGAACATAATGACCAGAGTTCTTTCACCTGCTGTTGCGTCTTGGGAAAATCTCTTTATGATAATGTGATAATATGATCAGTGTTGTATATTGTGACTTTCTCAATAAAGACAACCTGACCTACCAGAAGAGGCCTCCAGTCTCTCCAGTCTACTGATCAGCCAGTCCAAGGAACCAGAGAATTGAGCACAGTTCTTCCTGTTTCCTCTGATCAGTGCAGCTGGAGGAGACATGACATAGAAGGTGATAATGATAACACATAATATTGCAACTGACACTAAATAATTGACACTTATTACTATTTCTACATCTGTGTTGATCTCTGTCCTCTGATTGCAACCTTATTTATTTAAAACGTTTCATGCCTTTGAAAATATGAATATCAATTTCCTTTCATTACTTTCCATAAAGCCCTTTGTAAAATCTGATATAATTTGATTGTTGTGATTATACCATTTCTAGAGTGTGTGCATGTGTGTGTGTACCCAGTAGTTGGTAGAGGGAGTTGAGGATGGAGCTCCAGGCCTCTCCTGCCTCCCTTCCTACTGCCTCAGCAAAATGAGCTGCACTGCTGTAGACGTGAAGACGATCAATACACTCCAACACCAGGCTGATCATTCCCTGCAGACACAGAGGTTGTTGCTTTTACTGCTTTATTCAGCTGGATTCAGATCATTATATGTAAATAATAATAATAATAATAATAATAATAATAATAATAATAATAATAATAATAATAATAAATTGTATTTATAAAGTGTCTTTCAAAGCTAAAAGCAATCTCATGGCGCTAAAATGCAGGACAACAACAACAACAACAACAACAACAACAACAACAACAACAACAGACATACAATTTTACGGAAAGGCTTTTGTGAAAAGAAAGGTTTTTAGTGGACAAGAGAGACAGACAGAGGCTTTAATGGTGAACACTATTCGGCACAGCTGCAGTTAGAAGAGAGAAAGGCAGCATTCCAACTTGACACATTTGCAGTCTTGAGTACTTTGTCAAGGCCTCACTTATCATTCATGTTCATGTCAGCTGTGTGCTTGAGAATGTAGCACTGTCACAGAAATAGGAGCAAAAACATGCCTACAACAAATAAATAAAATGACTACAAAGCACTTAGAAGGAAGAGTAACATTTAAAAGAACAAACATTAAACATTGAGACATAAAGGGTTTATGTGTAATATATTTTGAATGATGATTACAAAAAAAACTAACTACACATGAAGATTATCAACAAAACAGTAAACATAGATGCCATGAGGAACAAATGATCAGGCATAGAGGGAGCATGTACACAGAGAATACATGGATCTAACCAGTGACTGTGACACGTATCACAGGTGAACAGCCATCTTATGTGACATTCACTTAAATGTCCATAAGGAACATATATTGGCATAATCCTTTTATTTAACATTTTACTTTGAGTGGCACTAAGTTTTACCTTACACATTCCTTTGTAACATTATAAAGCATAACATCCCAGTTTATACTTATTCATGGGTTTTTGACAGACAGACAGACAGACAGACAGACAGACAGACAGACAGACACACACACACACACACACACACACACACACACACACACACACACCTCTTCCTGAAAGAGATTCTGCCGGTTCTTCAGAGCTCTCAGTCGGTTCTGCTTGTCTTCATGTTCCAGGTGATCTCCGGGTGGTTGGAAATAGCCAATCAGATCCTGCAGACTCAGACTGACCGAATCTATTGGTAGATCAAGAGTGGAGCTCTTCCCCTTTTTCCTTAGTGTGTCCAGACCCCTGGAGCATAAAGAGTATTAGAATCGATGGAACAGTACAAATGATTTCATGAACATTTTGCCTCATTAAAAACTAATTACAGAGTAGGTGCTTATGTGGAACAGAACTCAACCAAAGGTCTTATGGTTTATGGCACACCTATGTGATTTCGGACCATTACACGTTTTATTGCTTATTATATGATGATTTAAATCTGTACTTTTAATAAAATGTGGTGAGTTCTGGCTTGATGTTTTGTTTCTTTTTTTACTTGAAGTTATCTTTTAAGATAGGAATCTATTTTTGTGACAGATTTTATTTGTAGAGTTCGGGAGAGTGTGTGTGTGTGTGTGTGTGTGTGTGTGTGTGTGTGTGTGTGTGTGTGTGTGCAGTAATCCACCTGATGAAGAGGTTGAACAAAAACACAGTACTGCGGATGACTCTGGCAGAGCGACTCTCTTCATGTTGTGACCGAGACAGCGTCAGCCCGTCGTCCATGTGACCCTCATGGTGCATGATAGCCTGAAATAAGAAGAAAGGTGTTGAAAAACACCAACCTCTACTTTTAATATCACACTGAATTGATCTAATCACAGCATTTTTAGACAGTAGAAATAAATAAATAAATTCTAGCAAGACTACTATGTAAAACCTGAGCTAGTTGCAAGGAAAGATGTTCAATGTTCTAAATGGTGCAGTATAATTTATTGCAACAAGGTACCTTTCTCTGCACTCCACCCATGCGTGCACACTTGGCATCAACACTCTGGTATGTTAGCCACAGGCAAGTGTCAACATGTTGGATGTAACACACAGAGTCGCCATACTTAATGTCAGGAGCACCCATCCCATCCACCTCCTTCTTCACACCAGGGTCCAACTTTTCCTGAAGGAGAGAGAAAGGAAAGGGGGAAAAACTGAATACTGTAACTAATACAGATACAACAATGTAATGACAGGCACAGGGCTGCTTTTAAACCATTTAGGAGTCCTGACTTTTTGGTCTTTCAGTTTTAAAACTAGAGGGAAGATATTATATGAATGGTATAATATAAAACTAGAAGGAATCTATTGGAACTAACTATGTCATGTTAGCTTGTCGCGAAGGAGGCTCGATATTGGCGAGAGAAAAACTGACAAGGCTATATTCACAGGGGTCCCTTGACCTCTTACCTCAAGATATCTGCATGAAAACGTGTTCTATGGGTACCAACGAGTCTCCCCTCTACAGACGTGCCCAATTTATGCTAAACCCCTATGGTTTGGGCCAAAAACCATTGCAGTTTTTTTCATGGAGTACAAATGTGTTATTTTTCACCTATTTTAAAAATGGTTTATTTGAAAATGCCATCCTGGGGTCCCATAACAGTCTTGGAATTGCATAAAATAAATTTGACTGGAAAGCTGAGACTCTTGTGGATCCAATGAGTGGATCCCATTTTTTGAAAAAAACTTGACCTCAGGGCGGAGCCCTGCCCTTCGCGTAACAGCAGAGGAGAAACAACGCAAGCAGTAGACCAGGGGTGTCAAACTCAATCACAGAGAGGGCCAAAATGAAGGCATCGTTTCGGGGGTGAAGCTTGGAAACTGCAGCGCCCACAGAGTCACACTTTGCCTTGAGTGTGTCGTTACACTGGAGGTCAATCAGCTCCATTTGGATGTTCACATGTGCTGTTTCCACGTCAACTGCAAACGGATTGTTGAGCAGTTCATGCGCAGTCGGGAACACAGTGGTGGAGATGGTTTGTCAATGTTTGGAAACACGTAGTGACCAAAGTTTCCTTGCTACATCCGAGTCTCCCACAGGCAGCTTGGCCTTGAACACTCTCACTGCATCATACATGTCCGTGATCACACGGCCCTGAAGCTGCAGGTTTAACAGTGAGATGCTTCGTTATGTCGCACAAACAGGCCAGCTCACATCGTCCCAGAGATCTGTGGTGTGTTTCCCTTTGCTTCCAAAAACGGCCAGATTTCCTCACGCACCTCGAAAAATCTATTCAGCACTTTCCCTCGACTGAGCCATCGCACCGCCATGTTCAGAATGTATCTCCTCAGGAAAAGACTTAGATTGACTCTTATAAAGTTTCCTGTCTGTGTTACGGTGCTTATTACATGTTCCATCTCCAGAGCTTTACAACACAGCGCTTCCTGGTGTGTGATGCGGTGATACACCGTCAGCTCACCTGCACAGTTCTCCCGCTGCATCTTCTCCCGCATCCTGCACTAATCCGCTCTTTTCATCACCATCGCAGGCTCCGTCTGTCGTCAGTCCCATCAGTTTGTCCCGGGGCAGTTTCATAAACTATGAATGCAGTTTCATTCGGATATAATTGTGGCCTTGAGTTTGACACCCGTGCAGTAAACACAGAAGCGTTTAGTTTATTTAATAAAAGAACACCTGTTCAATGTGAAAAGTGAGTTGTGAATATTAAATAAATAAAAATCAGAGGGGGGCGCGGGGTTCCATTGGGGGGGGGGGGGGGGGGGGGCACAGACAATGGTAGGGGGGAAACACTGATAGCGCTTTTAGTACTCGGAGACGTGATATACTTAAAACTCAATTTTCTTAAATATATGGCTCTCAAGGAAATACACTTAAAAATATTTGGCTTTTATGGCTCTCCATGCCAAAAAGGTTCCCAACCCCTGCTCTAAACTTTCAAATTTGAATAGGTGCCTCACCAAAACACAATGTTTATTTCAGATTTATGACCTGAAAAACTGAACACACAGTGCTGAGCTTCATCTCAATTTAAGTTCACAGAGGATGTAGCGGTTATAAATGGGTTATGACCATACCACAATCTCAAAGAACCATGATCTTGATATTGTAACGACTTATAACCTTTTATGCAAAATGCTTGGTTGTACATGACCTGGATTTCATTCCCTTATGGAGCTATAATACATCATGGCCTTCACAGTGTTGTGGATGTTGGTGACTATGTACCTTGGAGGACCTGAAGCAGAAGGCTGTAGACTTGACATCAGCTTTCTCTTTGTCCATCAGCAGCAGAGATTTATCTTCTATCAGACTCAGATACTTCCCTGTGGTCACATGTCTCAGTCTGAACGGTTGACCCCAGCGGATATGACTCCCACTCCACCTGGACACAAACACAGACAGAGATATAAATGCGTAACTTAGAATTTAATTAAATTCAATTGAATTCAAAATGGTCGATTTCCTGTTGGGTTTACAATATATCTCAAAGAGGCGTTTCTGTACATCTCCAAATGTTTCATACTCACTTAATTTCATACATGTAGGTTATGAGCTACTAATAGACATGAATATATGTAATAATAATATATAATAAATATAAATATAATATAATATAATAAATAAATATAAAATAATATATGTATATGTAAATTAGTTTTTGCCCAGGTACCCACCATTAAAGTCACCGAGGTCCAGGCCTCAGTATCTGATCACCGTCACTGTTTGTTTGTGTGTGTTACAATAAAACCTTGAAAGTGTGTTCTGTTGATTGTCAAGACTAAGACTGTTTCTGGAAAAGAAATTGATGTTTTTCTTAACAAGTATTTCTTCAATGCTGTGGGCCACCAGATCTCATTTCCATGCACCTCTGTTGTATTAGGGTGAAGGTAGATATCTCAAAAGCAGAGGTTGTGTTAACCTGAGAGAAATGTTTCCCAACTTAAAAACTTTGGCTCAAGTGGCACTGGTAATTCAGTCTCCTGAGAGGCAGCAGAGCGCCGCGGGTTCAGCCGAAAGCACAATATTAAAACGGCCACGAGAGGTCCTGTGTCCGAGGGAAAGACTCAAAAAACTAATTTAGTAAAAATGCATTGTTCATATTTGCCTGTTTAGACACAATGGCTGTAGTATTTTTAGTGGCTTCCCCTGTCACTGCAGAAATAAAATCTTTCATCTGCTTCGTGTGTCGACAGGAAAAGTGATCGCACAGACGGTGTCTATTAATTACATAAATGAAGAAATTGCATTTTAATGCTATTAAATATGCCTTATTATCATTTTTTTTAAACAATCCTATATATATATATATATATATATATATATATATATATATATATATATATATATATACACACAGGACTGTCTCAGAAAATTAGAATATTGTGATAAAGTTCTTTATTTTCTGTAATGCAATTAAAAAAACAAAAATGTCATGCATTCTGGATTCATTACAAATCAACTGAAATATTGCAAGCCTTTTATTATTTTAATATTGCTGATTATGGCTTACAGCTTAAGAAAACTCAAAAATCCTATCTCAAAAAATTAGAATAGTTCCTCAGACCAAGTAAAAAAAAAAGATTTATAACAGCAAAACAAAATCAAACATTTGAAAATGTCCATTAATGCACTCAGTACTTGGTTGGGAATCCTTTTGCACGGATTACTGCATCAATGCGGCGTGGCATGGAGGCAATCAGCCTGTGGCATTGCTGAGGTGTTATGGATGCCCAGGATGCTTCAATAGCGGCCTTTAGCTCATTAGCATTGTTGGGTCTGGTGTCTTTCAGCTTCTTCTTCACAATACCCTACATATTCTCTATGGGGTTCAGGTCAGGGGAATTGGCAGGCCAATCGAGGACAGTAATGCCATGGTCAGTACACCAGTTACTGGTGGTTTTGGCACTGTGGGCAGGTGCCAGATCATGCTGGAAAATGAATTCCTCATCTCCATAGAGCTTTTCAGCAGACGGAAGCATGTAGTGCTCTAAAATCTCTTGGTACACAGCTGCATTTACTCTGGGCTTGATGAAACACAGTGGACCAACACCAGCAGCTGACATGGCTCCCCAAACCATCGCTGACTGTGGGAACTTCACACTGGATTTCAAGCAACTTGGATTTTGCTCCTCTCCAGCCTTTCTCCAGACTCTGGCGCCTTGACTTCCAAATGAAATACAAAACTTGCTTTCGTCTGAAAAGAGGACTTTGGACCACTCTGCAACTGTCCAGTGCTTCTTTTCCATAGCCCAAGTCAGACGCTTCTTCCGTTGTCTTGAGTTCAGAAGTGGCTTGACCATGGGAATACGGCTATTGTAGCCCATTTAGCCCACACGTCTGTGAACAGTGGCTTTTGATACCTGGACTCCAGCTTCAGTCCACTGTCTTTGAAGCTCCCCCAAATTCTGGAAGCGACTCTTCTTCACAATGCTGTTAAGGCTGCGGTAATCTCTCTTGGTTGTGCAGCGTTTCCTGCCACATTTCCCCCTTCCAACAGACTTTTTGTGGATGTGCTTTGAAACTGCACTCTGTGAACAGCTTGCTCTTTGAGACATTTCTTTTTGTGTCTTACCCTCCTGATGGAGGGTGTCAATGATGGTCCTCTGGACAGCAGTCAGATCAGCAGTCTTCCCCATACTTGTGATTTAGTTTACTGAACCAAGCTGAGTGTTTTTCAAGGCTCAGGAAACCCTTGCAGGTGTTTCGAGTTAATTAGACGATTCAAGTGATTCGTTGAACACCCTACTAGTATACTTTTTCATGATATTCTAATATTTAGAGATAGGATATTTGAGTTTTCTTAAGCTGTATGCCATAATCAGCAATATTAAAATAATAAAAGGCTTGCAATATTTCAGTTGATTTGTAATGAATCCAGAATGTATGACATTTTTGTTTTTTTAATTGCATTACAGAAAATAAAGAACTTTATCACAATATTCTAATTTTCTGAGACAGTCCTGTATGCTAGATACCACTTGAGGTACTGCACAATCTCAAATAAAAGCTAGTATTCAAATAAAGTCCCATGCAGTAGTATCAATAGCACATTAAAGGAATAGTTTAACATTGGACCAAGAAAACAGTAGTAGCATGTTCAGCTAGAGCGTGTGTTGCCAGATACATTTGGTGAGCACAGGTTTTGGTTTCTGTACAGGAACAATGCTACCAAACCTGGCGGTCTCACTGTGTCAGGACCCCAGGAAGCTTGCTTGGACTGGTTTTGCTACTATAATGCACAGCAGCCAAGGTTTGTAGAGGTGTAATATGTAAACAGTATGCTGAAATATACTGAAACCTTCTGTCAGTCATTGTTAACTCTATCTTGACTCATCGGAGAAGCTGAGCCAACTGCTTTTAGTGAAATCCATTTCATGTTAACGTGTATGTGTGTGACATAAAAACAAATGTTGTAATGTTCCGTGTGTATTAACACATTCAATATCCCTGTCCCATCACTGAAATATGGAGTATAATTACAAAAGACCATTATCAAAATGATCTTGAATGGTTAAATATGGCAACCATTCGGTCACCTTGGACGACCAAGGAGCTGCTGCCTGGTTACCAACCTGGAGACATTTCTAAAGCTTCCTGTCTGGTCCGTATTCTGCTGTTACCTAGCAACTATGGAAGCCATTTAAATTATGTTGAAGCACACACTGTGAGTAAAAGTTGTAATATTCTTAACATGTACTCCACCGCTCTGCTGTCCACAGTACAGTAAGTGCTACCAATCCATGCTTATCTCTGTACACTGTGAAGGATCTCCAGCAGTGGCTGTAAGCAGTTCGACAGAAGACAAAAGACTGACAGCACATGTGAGATGTATTGTATAATCCATCTGAACAAACAGCACATTGTGTATTATATGTGTGGCGATCATGTCTGCTGGTGTATATTTGTAAATGTGTGGATAGTTTGTGTATGATGTGTGTTGTACTTACACGACCCGCAGTGTCTCCAGCCTCCACAGGGACCTGGCATGACTGGACACTGCTCCCCCCTCATAGTGCACTGTCCTGGGGGTAAAAATTAAACAATCACACCTTCAAACTAAGTGTATATCATCTCCACACATAACATTGTACATTCTAGAAGACACTTCTTCCACTGCAACTCCAGTTGCATATGACTTAGTACATCTAGATATGCTACTACCTGGATGACTCAGTAACAAACCTCAGCAGACAGTCAGGAGGATAACACAGTCACTCTCATCGGCATTGTTTAACAACATGGCAAAACTACAGCAGAATTATTAATAGTCCTCCCTGTCTCAGTCACAGCAGAGAGCTCAGGCTGTATTGAGAGTTGTGTTTTTCTCTCCCTGCAGGCAATGGTCATTTCCTTAAAAAGGAATCTGAATACTGTAGGTCTAATGGTTTAAACTTGAGGGTGAAGGAGAGGAACAGGCTGGAGGCAAAACTTTGATTGCAGAGGTGACTTTGACATTCATTTAGAACTGCTAAGTCCTGAGAAAAAAAAGAGATGATTTTGTATGGCAATATGTTTGTTAAAACTATACTAATACTGATCTTACACATCCCATTCTGTTGTCAAGCTACTGCAAATTAACACCACAAGCAAATGAGCCTGGCTGTATAAAGATACTGCATGTTACACTGCTCTATAAAGGGTTTGCTTTTAGACTAGTCTAGATGGGAAAAGTGACATTAGCATCATTGGCTAACTGTTGACAGTCTACCCCCTGACTAGTAAAATCCAATCACATTCATACAAGTATTCTAAGCTGCCTTTAGAATTGGACAGTTGTCACAGTGCTGACTCCCTCATGCTCTCTCCACCAGCACAACCTCCTCCCCTTTATGTTAACGTTTTTGGAATTGTTGACTTGCTCAGACCTGTATTTTATGTATGTTTTATGTATTTATAGTGTATGGGTTAAGATCTATTTATTAGTTTGTTGATAGATTTGGTAGAACTAATGCATTTTTTAAATACTGTATATTTTGACCCCCCATTTCTTACATTGGAATCATGTACTGCAGGGAAGTCTCTTCACAGCCTGTATGGACAGGAGGGACTATTATAGTGACGAGTTATTAAGGCTCACAGATGTTAGGCTTTGTTAAGGCCTGTAGCTCAAACAGTCCAGCGTTGTGATAAAAGCTCCTGGACTACAGCACATTTTCAATTATGATCTACTGAAAAACAGATAAAATACTGATTTTTGGAATTTCCTTTCAATTTCAATTGCAAAATGATGAGTATGATGAGTTACAAGAAAAGCCCTATACAAGTCTAATGTATTATTATTTTTATTATGATGTTTTTTCTGTCCAACACTTTTGTTTTGAAGGATTATAAATTGTAGCCTCCAGGTGTTGGTACTGGGTCTCTTTATGAATGTGTATAACTGGTGACATGTGAAAGTGTATGAGTAATCTGTCTACACTTTATGTAAAACTAGAGGACATACTTTTGTCAAAGAAATTACAATCTTGAGCACATATATCAGTCCAATTGTAATTATCAGCGCACACTACCTCCTCTGCTCGTCCCCATGTTCCCCTGACGGAACAGTTAGACACTCATCCATGTGACCGTGAAGGAGGCGCAGGACGTCCCCTCCTATCAAGAAACCTGCAGAAAAGAGAGCAGAAAGGGAGGAAAATGGGAGAGCGGGAGAATGAGAGCAAGAACAAACTGTGGGACTCAACATTTGAATCATACTACAGATAAATTATTATGTTTGATTAATAAAAACCCAGAACAAGTACATATGCTACCTTGTCTACGAATTTAGAAACTCTTTTGAGCATTCTGATGAACCTGTGCTGACGTGAGAAAAGAGCAGCAGGGACTTATTATGCTATTAAATATGACATGGATCATGTCACTGAGCATTTTGGGAATTGTAGTGTGTTACAGGCAGCAACCAGAGAAGTGTGCAGTGTCCTCATTTTTGTTCTACGTATTAAAACTAAGCAGGTTTTACACCTGTAGTGTATTCATACTGGAAAGGTAACTACATGAAGTATACTAACATAACTACATTTTCTGACTGAAAACGCTTGACTTCAGAGTGTGTAGATACTAATGTCCCAATATTGCACAAAGGAAACCGAAGAGCTGCTCACATCTGCATGTCGTATGAATGGCAGAGACACAGCTCCAGAATGATTAGGATATATAGTACATACTGCTCACAAGATTACTCACTGTACTACTGTTAGTTCTAACTTCACATGAAAACACTACTGGATCAACATATACTGTACATACAATGTGTCCAGAAATTAAATACGACTTCACAAGTACATTTGTGAAAAGCCACAATTAAAGAATGTACAAAAGTAAGAAGGTAAGATAGTAAAAAGCACACTACAAGCAGCAAGAAAGAAAGAGAACAACGATGGACACAAAAAGAAAGAGCGAAGCGAAGAAACATAGACGGGTGTACCTTGTGCTACTTCACTGCCAGAACAGATGGGAGCCACACTCCATAGTGTCTGCTGGAAGGCTGCATCTACATGGAGACTGCCGTTACCGTAGGACAGATGCTGCAGGAGAGAGACAGAAGAGCCAAATAGAATCAAATCATTTACAGACACGCCAGACTGAAATTCACACAAACACTCAGGATGTCCATGTGTATACATGAGTCATTTTATAAGTACGTTTAGAACTTCAGATGCTTGCTATAGTACCACCATCATCATACATATTGTCTGTGTCAAGACATTACTTGCAGTGTTGAGAACAACTTTATTGTGAGGCAGACATCTTTGGTCTGTGGCCTTCATCAGGTTCATCATACAACACTTTACAACAAATATTGAAATGACACAAGTGTGGTAGAAACGCCAACATGAGCCAGTGGTATATTCACACATATGTGGCTATAGTTGAGTTTAATATATGACCATATGGTTTTACACAAATCAATTTCCTGAACTGTTAGAGAGGAAACGGATGAGTCTTTCATTTGGTCCATAAACAGAAGGTCTATGTAGAGGTACCCATATAAGGAAGGCTCTAATGTGGCTCTTGAGTGTGGCCTGCTATTATCATCCATAGTTTATCCATTAGTGCAGGGGTGTCAAACATGCGGCCCGGGTGTCAAACATGCGGCCCGGGGGCCAAAACCGGCCCGCCAGAGGGTCCAGTCCGGCCCGCAGGATGACTTTGCAAAGTGTAAAAATTAGTTGTTTTGATCATAAAGTAAAATACTGTTCCAGATACCTGTGACAAAATGTTTTGTGCCTTTGTCGATACACTGTGATGTGTAAGTTGTAATACACATGTGTAAATGATAAACTAATACTATTGTTGAAATTGCACCTTTTTTTCTTAAGACATTTCAGGTTGTTCATAATGTTTTGTAAAAAGATCAAATTTGAACATTTTCAGAATATACTTGTACGTTTTTGCACTAAAACGAAGGGAAGAATTTGGAGTTGTCGTTATTTATAGGTTATTATGCTCTGATTTTACTGGTCCGGCCCACTTGAGATCAAATTGTGCTGTATGTGGCCCCTGAACTAAAATGAGTTTGACACCCCTGCATTAGTGCATACATAAGTGTGAATATCCCATTAGCTGCTGTGTGTATGTATATGTATGCAACTTTTAAACTCTGTAAAAGTATTTTTTTTATCAGATCAGACAGTCTTACTGAGATGGAATGAATGTTAAGGAGCGAAGGTAAAAGGATAAGAAAAAAGGAATGAAGGAAAGAACAAATAAAAACAAAACAAAGTGGGTGTGATAGTAAGATTTGACCCCCTCTCCTGACACAGGTACCACACTGAGCTGCTACTGACCAGATATCTTTCAGAGGAGACGCTGACCAGGATGAGATCATCTCCCACTCTAACCTTCTCACCCTCCGACCGCTGCTTTGATGCTGGATGGATGGTCCACCAGCATGCCTCGCCTACACATAAAGTAAGAAAACACAGAAAATATGGCAGAAATGTGTCCATGACAGATTCCCGGAGGAACATTAAGTCCTATAACACTACCTATCTCCTCAGCCTGTGTACCACTTTGGTAGCCTACATTTGTCTTGCAGCTGTTCTGCTTGTACAGTGCACCATCTTTACAGAAGCAGGTCAAGAATGGGAACAGGGCAGACTTCGCAGTGGCTTATTGTTCTGACTTTGTTCCAAAGTGAAAACCACAGAGGAGAAGCAGATGACAGATTGTGTCTGTTTGACACAGACAGAAACAACCTAACAACAGTCATTTCACAAAGCCAGCTCAGAGCTAATTCTCTATAAACAGTTGTCTGCATATGAATGCAGAATCTGTAGACAACAGGACAAGATTTTGCAATCGGAAGCGTTGTGATTTCAGTTTGTAGTATCAGGTGTGAGCAGGCTTTGGCTGTATGCAGGTAAACAGTCCGTGTGGAGAGCAAAAGAGGTGAAACGTATTGACTGAAATGCAATCTCTGAACACATGGGCTATCGACTGACAACGATTTAGCTTAAAATTTGCTTAAAATATCTTGTAAACTGGCTACTTGTAAAACAATCCGGTTCTAAACGTTTTCTCTCAACTCCAAGTCCATTCTCGTGTGTCAAGTTGCTAATCGGACTGTAAACAATGACCGGCACACAGAAGTCTTGGCCCTGATATCTGACAATTGGTCCTCCCAAAGCGGAATTGTTTTGTTAATATAATTTTCTTAAAGTGTTCTTCTCTTTTTCCCCTTAAAGAACTCTACGGTTGGAAAAATCATTATCTGACAGTACTGTGTAATATATATATTCTCTCTCAGCTTGTTCAAGCTTTCCATTGAAGCTATATGATGTGTACACTGAGGGTTCTGAAATGTTCTTCCTCAAAATGTAACCTGATGCATTCTTTGGACAAAAACATCACACATGTGTTGACATATTATGGCCTTATAAAGTTGATGCTTTAGTAAACATTTAGCTTAGGTACACACTTGCAGACACAGAAACATAAGCATTGATTTAGAGTCCAATATTCACACAGCTTTTACGTTACATATGCTCTCCACCAAGTCTAAAATATCTGATTGCTGCTAAATGCTCCAGTATGTTCACCAGCTAGTTTCTTACTGTGTCTGTCTGCACTTTGCCTCTGAGCAGGTAGTGTACAGGGGGGTTTGTCAGATTTATTTTCACAGGAAACAGCTGCTGCTGGAAACAATGTTTCTAAGAGTCCTGAGACCGACCAACTCAGTATACTGTAGGTCTCCGCTATAAAACCAACAAATTGAAAGATGCTCTGTAGAGCTGAGGGGAACTGCAGAGTTGGTGATAATATTTTGTGGGTTCATCACTTTACATGTACTACATGTATTTTTTATATGAAATAATGATTTGTGCAGCTTTAAGATACAGTTCTGCAAATGTGGCTACACAGCAGCAGTTTAACATATCTGTGATTGACTCCTACCTGTGGTATCCTCCTGCAGTCCAACATCAAAAGCCAGTTTGTCTGTGGATGAGCGGGAGGTGGACAGACAGCACAGGTACTAAACAGAGAAAGACAATTAAGTGTATCAATCCATCTGATCAACTACAGTTCAATAGTTATATCATTGCTGTTGTCTGGAGAGTGTGTGTGTGATTCTCTCCCCCTGCCCCAGTAATAATTACAGCTCCAGTTACATACTGTACTCTTCTCAGCTCTTTGGTTCTACCATTAAGTCTGGCCCAGAGAGTATCAGTATCTCCTTGTTATGCCCAGAATAGTAGTGTTTCCTGGAAAAGTTCAATCGGTTCAATGTGCTTTTTAAGTTTTGTGAGACAATGGGAAGAGTAGAAACAGGTATCTGCTAAACCTCATGCCAATAATAATGGTCCTATTTGGCAACTCAGACATTGAAGGAAAGAGAATAAAGAAACATTACAAGAGCAATATCTTGCAAGCTCAACAATGTGATGTTATGTTTGGGCTGTTTTGATTAAAACAATTCTATAATTATTTAATCATTGAATTTCTATGAATATTTATTAAAATAATGAATACATTATAGAAATGTAAATAATCTTATCTTGGCCGACATAAAACATATCAATTACTGATATCAGTAATAATCTTAGAACTAAAAATGTGATAATTGAATTTTTATGATTGCTTAAATGCTGTACATAATATTGATTGAGTCACAGGGAAGCAGGGCAAATATTTCATTATTCAGCACTCCTGGAATATTATTGCTGTTTGAGTTGTTGACAGGTATATTTGATTAATCTGTATAAAATAAAAAGTAAATAAACCCATAAACATGTCACAAAGGTCCTTTAATAATATTGGCACACCTATCGTTATCTTAATTAGAATTGTTGAAGAGGAACTACACTCGTGTGTGTGTGTGTGTTTGTGTGTGTGTGTGTGTGTGTGTGTGTGTGTGTGTGTGTGTACTGACCATTCCACTGTAGGAGTGTCGCAGCAGGACAGCGTGTCCGTACAGTAAGGTGCGATGGCCGCCACCCTGAGCCGTCTGAAAGAGACACATAGACAAGAGAGAGAGGAACAGCAGTTGCAGTTACAGTTGACAGAAAGTCACTGAGAGAAAACATTGAGAAACAGATAAACAGAGATATCAATAAACTGTAGAGACAGAAAGAGCAACAAACAGATGCAGACAGGAAACGAGGGGGGAGGCCAACTGAACCATGTAAGTTGTAACCTGCAAAGCTGAAGGAAACATGTTCCCTGAGAGTCTAGATACTACATACTACTTGTTTTAAAGTGTCCAAGCTAAACTGTAATGTCATCCATCCATCATGTCATCACAGTAGTATTTAAAGGCACTCTGTGTATAAGTAAGCATGCCTAGCTGAAAGTAAAATGACCATCATCAATGCTGTCTATTGAAATAATAATCAGGATAATGATTTAGGTCTCTACAGTAAATTAAATCTGATCAAGTGCAATATTGACGTTTTGAGTGCCTTTTCTGGTGCATTAAATCCAATATAACAGTCTGACCAATCAAACGTCTCTGCTTCCCAAACAACTACATTAACAAACCTGCAAAAGTAATGAAACAGCCTTGTGATTTTGTTTCATGTTTTATGTAGAGGTAGGTGTTTAAACTGAACACAAGTTGTGTGTTCTACATCTGATGAAAGTTTGAAGGTTCAGTGGTGGTTCAAGGTGGTTAAGAAGCAATTTAAAATGTTTAAGTGGAATAAAACCCTCTTGTTTTAATGAGAAATTATGCTAAATAATAGTGATCTCAATGTTAAGCACAATAATTAAAGTTATTTTTGTCACTATTCTGTCAATGTTCCTCAAAATAAGACCACATTTTCTATAAACCCTTTTACTCTTTGTCCCTTCTCCTCTCCCCAACATGTCTCAGTGCTGCAAAACTACTCAGTAACACTACATACTTTGATTGCAGCAGGACTATGCACCACTAGGAGAATGTGCCATGTAACTGGAGTCCTGCTTTCTGACTGACATTTGTCTTCTTAGCAGAAAGTGCTCCTGCACAACCAACTGTGTCTACACCTAATGTCTCCTGCTGCACTGCAGTCATTCTGCCCTGCTCCTAATGAACGCACAGTGCAGTACAGGCCTCACAGAGTAGAGCTGCTTCACTATCACATTATATATACACATTATGGATGTGTATAAACAGCAGATATGGGGTGCAGACTAGCTTGCAGAGTTGCCGATTTGTAAATCTTGTTTTTATTTGTAGAACATTGATACGCTAATTTGTGTAGGTAATGCAATATTGCTATTTTTTTATTATTTGCAAAACTTTCTCAGGCTATCAGAACTGAAATATGTCCATAGTGTGGGACTTTTAAAAGGTAAAGCCAGAGAAATTATAATTTTACCATCATAAAATCACTTGTCAGCAGCTCATAGTGTACTTCAGCTGGGACTGCCGCCCACATCAAACAGATTTTTAGACAAGGTTGAGTCTAAATAACGGGACTAGAGCTTTGATTTCACAGCTTGTCTACAGTTCAAACTATTGGAGTAATTCAGGTATTCATCCCTAATGACTACCCCCACCAGTATGGCAGGTTCAGCAACTGTTAAAAAAGGATGTAATTGAAGACATGTTTATTTACTCATCTTGAACATGTCAGATTGATGGTGTTGGTGACTCAACCCCTCTCCTCATTTCAGAGGGGAGGTCTGTTGTGTTTTATGTTCCTGTATTATTTGCTCTCCTATGTTGGGTTATGCATTTGAAGTTTGTTGATAGAGTAAGAAGTGGATCTGTTTGGCTCATTGCAGAATTCCCACTGTCTGCAATGGTTCTGTCTGCCACTCCAAAACCGAAACCTCCCTGGGAGAGCAGCTCAGTTGGCCATCCTCTACTGGAACCTTTTCTACACAGGAATAGTCTATTGTCCTCTGGCTCTCAATGCGGACTGCCTTTGGTTCCGGTCTCATGGCAAAAAGAAGACAACGTCATTTTAAAGGAATGGTTCCACATTTTGGTAAATTTGCTTATGCCACTCTTAACGACAGTTGGCTTTCTTGTTTGTGTGCTACATATGGAGCTATAGCCAGCAACTGAAAGCTACAGTATTAAATGTGACACCGCTGAACGACATGCTAGGTACTCTGCAAATGTTCTTTTGAGCTTTTAAACCCAAATGACACACATTGCCAACCGGCATGCTGGGTACAGCTCGCTCTCTGTTGCTCGCTACAATACATATTAAAATATATACCATATTGGATTGGTCAAGATCCTCTAGTAAACAAATACAATGTGTTTTAAGAGATGCAGACTTTTCTACAAAATGACTGTAACTCTTAATTTTAGGGATGGGGCGGTTCGTTGACGTAATTGTACAAAAATACATAGATTTGCATAACGTGCGTATGCACGTTTCAGGAATGGCTGCTCCTGATCAAAGCATAGATTATATGGAACTAAATCTGGGCCTAAGGTTTTGAAAATTTGAAAAGAAAATGGAACTTGAAAGTTTAAGTTTTGATCTTTAACTTTGAAAAATAAATAATATATTCAAACTAGAAATAAGTGTATGAAAAGTGTTTTCAGCTTGAATATAATTTTGATTCAGTTCTGTAATTCTTTTGAATACATTTTTTTTTTAAATTTGACATTTTTCACTTTTTTATTTTTCAGATCTTGTTTTTTTTTAATTTGCACATTTTATGTTTTAATTTTCAGACTTTTGGCCAGGATGTGGTGTGGGGGGCGTGGCTTCAGCTGAGAGGGGCGTTGAAATGTGAGTGACAGCAAAACAAAGAAGTCAAAAAACATCGCACTGTAAACGCAGCCTAGTGATTGGCGCTGTTCGCTCCACCAGGACAACCTGCTCACTATTTTTAATAGATACTTTGGGAAATGATCCTAAATATTATGATAATGGGTAATTGTCTTTATTATCTGTGTTTGTCAGACTGTCTAACGTTACTATAACTTTGCAGTCCTCTTTGTTGTTGTTGTTGTCGTCTTTGCACATGTTTTAAATAATAACTTGCATGCTGTTTGTTAAATTTACATAAATCCATCCAATGTAAAGTGATTTTTGTTTCTTTTACAAGCAACTGAAAAGGGACTTTCTTTAGTAACTGCTGATTAAAGTCTCCCAGGTCTCACAAAGACTGCCGCTAGATGTGGATTATTTGGATTATTTATATGTTTTGATATGAGTGTTCTTTAGGACTGTAAACTATAACGGCCAGTGTTTTATTTTTTTATCTAGAGCTATCTCCCAACGAGTACAGGCAGGCTGTGTACAGTAATCAGGGATTTCAACAATGATATAGAGCAGCCAGGGGGTAGAAAAAGTAACCAGCTGGGGGTCCAGCAA
Source organism: Cottoperca gobio (assembly GCF_900634415.1). Classification (NCBI taxonomy): domain Eukaryota; kingdom Metazoa; phylum Chordata; class Actinopteri; order Perciformes; family Bovichtidae; genus Cottoperca; species Cottoperca gobio. The sequence continues at coordinate 211,859 of NC_041373.1, forward strand.
CATGTCCCACGGGAAAGATTGCGGCCGTAACAGCCCACATTTTGTGGCCATTGGCACATTCTAATGCCAATATTCCACCATATACACTGATCTGATTGTATTGCATATTTTAATCAATTTGCCTACCTGATTGTAAACATGTAGTGAATTAATGTAAAGGAATATTAATATTAATATTACCACCTAAACACGTATTTACTCAGTATGTATGTCCCCATGTTGCAAAAAGGAACCATTATCATAATATTTAGGATAATTTCCCAAAGTATCTATTACAAATAGTGAGCTGCGTTCACAGTGTTCACAAAGTGTGTCTGCAGAATTTGTCACAGCGTATTGCTCTTATACTGCGATAGGTACCGAGTACAGTCTAAGACAACTTGCTTAACGGAACATTGTCACTGGCGTCAGTTTATTTTTACTGCCAATTACGGGAATATGGTTTATAGAAAGTGGCATTCATCTACGTTTCCTGAAGGCAACATGATTGAGGAAGGTCCTCAGCCTTTTTTTTTTGCAGAATTACATAACTGAATAATAACCCAAATAAAACACCCTGAGGTTTCTTCCATTTTTTCCCCCTTTAAATTTTGGGGTTTCTTTTAGGAAGTTTTTCCTTGTGCGAAGCGAGGGTCTAAGGACAGAGGGTGTCGTAACCTGTAAAGTCTGTAAAGCACACTGAGACAAATGTATAATTTGTGATATTGGGCTATACAAATAATTTTGATTTGATTTGATAAAATTCAACCTGAAAAACCTTTCATACACTTACTTTTAAAAAAAATATATTATTGTATTATTTTTCAAATTATCAAAACGTTTGGCCCGGATAGGCAGCTTGTTCTCTGGTTTCCCCGAGAGAACAAGCTGCAGCTTAACAGACCCGCCCGCCTACAATCCTCTTAAGTGTGGAAGTATTTTAAACAGTGTGTGTGTGTGTGTGTGTGTGTGTGTGTGTGTGTGTGTGTGTGTGTGGGGGCGCGTGTGTGCGCGCGTGTGAGTAAATGTACCTGCCTCTACTATATCAGCTTGCGAAGATTTAAATAAAGAGGTTGATAAGGTCATATCTAAAATCTCCATTAGGTACAACAGGTTGATGACACTCAATAGATTACAAAAACACACATTGTATGGCAACTCTGCTAATACTGACACTAGTGATGCTCATGACAGTGACGGCAATAACCAACAAAAGGACGGTGACAACCATGACAAACACAGACATCAAGTGGAGGCACACCTACCCATATTTCCACCACTACATGCTGTGTGGAAATAAAAGAGAGGAGGAAAAAGTAAGTTGCCGTAGTCATTTTACAGACGACACATAAAAACACACATCTATCCAACAGATAAGACTGTTGAATGAGTATAATATCTACTTTAATTACCCTCTATATGAATATTCGGTTTGGCTGGTTAATACACTTATTTGCTTTTTCAAAGTGAGATGACAAGATCAGTATCAATCTATCAGAGGGTATCCATCTTCTCTGCTAACTCTGAGCAAGAGAGAAAATAAGTATTTCCTGAAATGTTGAACTATTCCTTTTTTTATTTAAAAAGACTCATATTTCATTTGTACTGTTTAGCTTCATGTGAAGGAACATCCAGTGTCTCCTGCATTTGATGTTTCTTAGAGCAGATTTCTCTTGCTATCCAAGGGCGTTTAGACTCCTTGTGGGAGAAAATTGAAGGCATTGCATTTGGTTTGAGTCTTTGCTTATAACCAGCAGCTCTTTAAGCAGCTGAGGTCGACTAAATGCATGAAACACATCAGGGGAGAAGTGGTGAAACACAACTGTGGGTTTTATTCTGAAACACATGATCATCTGAATTGTGTGAGTGTGTGTGTGTGTGTGTGTGTGTGTGTGTGTGTGTGTGTGTGTGTGTGTGTGTGTGTGTGTGTGTGTGTGTGTGTGTGTGTGTGTGTGTGTGTGTGACTGTGTCTCATGGCTCTGGTCTTGTGGTCCGCTGACAGTGAGAAAGGACAAATGAATAACCATCACATCACTTCATTTATAGAAAACTGCAAGTCGTAATGAAATTTGACATAACCTCCATCTCTATTAGACCCCCTTCACCACAACATCTCTACATCTGCACTTCGGCTCCATGTAGTTTTTCTTATACGGCAGCTGCTCATTTGAACAATTCAGATAAAATACTTTATTCAAAAAATGTTTAGTTCCCATTTTTAAGTTCAAGTATGAAAAAGCGAAATCAACAACCCTGTGGCAAGATTTTACCCTTACAATTATTCTATTCACCCTATTACTGAGAAACAAAGTGAAAAAACCATAACACTTAAAACTCATTTGCCTCAGTATTAAATTCACATTGCTCAGCCCATTACCCCCGACTAGGCCTCATATTTTCTCATTTTCCAAATGCTGTATTTGACAAATTAGCATGCTATCATCTATCAACTTAATATAATTTCTAAAAAAGATAATTAATACTTCAAAATGTCATGCCATGTCTGCAAACTTCTGACATCCTTAGGATTATTTGACTGTTACAGGGGCAGCATTTCAAGACTGATCGAGACTTGTGAGGGATAGATATCTAAAACACTGGAACCTACACTTCCCAAATACAGCATCATTACATCTTTCATGGCCTCTCTGGGAACCATCACCTTATCGTGTTGGAGAGGCTTGTGTGTCCCCATGAACCTGAGAACTGTGTTGCTCCTGGTAGGGTCTCCCAAGGCAAATTGGTCTCAGGCGAGGGGCCAGACTAAGAATGGTTAAAAAACAACCTCATGATACAGAGGGAAAGGAAAGGAGAGACCCTGCCTGGAGGAAGCCTGGGGCCCCCGTCTGGAGCCAGGCCCAGAGAGAGGGCCCGACAGCGAGCCGGGTTTGTCACGGAGCCCGGCCGGGCACAGCCCGAAGAAGCTACGTGGTGCCTCCCATCCATCTATCCATCCTGTGGGCCCACCACTGAGGGGAAAAACAGCTGGGGTCGGGTGCGCTGTCACACGGGTGGCAGTGATGGTCAGGGATCTCGACGGACCAGACCCAGGCAGCAGAAGCTGGCTCTGGGGACGTGGAACGTCACCTCTCTGTGGGGGAAGGAGCCGGAACTAGTGCGGGAGGTGGAGCGCTACCCGTTGGATCTGATGGGGCTTACATCTACGCACAGTCTTGGCTCTGGAACCGTACTCCTGGATAGGGATAGGGGTTGAACTCTATTCTTCTCCGGAGTTGCCCAAGGTGTGAGGCGTCGGGCGGGTGTGGGGATACTCAAAAGTTCTTGGAGACCCTGAATGGAGCCCTGCAGGGGCGGAGCACTTTGAGGAACTCCTGAATCCGACTAACACGCCCTCTATAGTAGAGGCAGAGCTGGAAGCTGATGGGGGAATCATCGTCAATTTCCCTGACGGAAGTCACTGAGGTAGTCAAATAACTCCACAGTGGCAAAGCCGCAGGGGCTGATGAGATCCGTCCAGAAATGCTGAAGGCTTTGGGTGTTGAGGGGCTATCTTGGTTGACACGCCTCATCAACATGCGTGGAAGTCTGGGACAGTGCCTAGGGGGTGGCAGACCGGGGTAGGTGGTTTCCCTATTTAAAAAGGGGGACCAGAGAGTGTGTGCCAACTACAGGGGCATCACACTTCTCAGCCTCCCTGGTAAAGTCTACTCCAAGGTACTGGAAAGGAGTCGAACCACTGATTGAAGAGGAACAATGTGGATTCCATCCTGGTCGTGGAACAACGGACCAACTCTTCACTCTCCACTCTCGCAAGGATCCTGGAGGGGGCCTGGGAGTACGCCCATCTGTATGTGTTTTGTGGATCTGGAGAAGGCGTATGACCGGGTCCCCCGGGTGATACTGTGGAGGTGCTGCGGGAGTATGGGGTGAGGTGGTCACTTCTGAGGGCCATCCAATCCCTGTACGCCCAAAGTGAGAGTTGTGTCTGGATACTCGGCAGTAAGTCGGACTCGTTCCCAGTGAATGTTGGCCTCCGCCAGGGCTGCGCCTTATCACCAATCCTGTTTATTTTCATGGACAGGATATCGAGGCGTAGTCGTGGAGGAGAGGGGTTGCAGTTCGGTAGCCTGAGGATCTCATCACTGCTCATTGCAGATGATGTGGTCCTTATGGCATCATCGGTCTGTGACCTTCAATAGTCACTGGATCGGTTCGCAGCCGAGTGTGAAGCGATTGGGATGAGGATCAGCACCTCACAATCTGAGGCCATGGCTCTCAGCAGGAAACTGGTGGATTGCCTATTCCAGGTAAGGAATGAGCCCTTACCCCACGTGAAGGAGTTCAAGTACCTCAGGGTCTTGTTCGCGAGTGAGGGGACGATGGAGCAAGAGATTGGCCGGAGAATCGGAGCAACGGGGCCGGTACTGCAGTCGCTTTACCGCACCGTTGTGACGAAGAGAGAGCTAAGACAGAAGGCAAAGCTCTTAATCTACCGATCGATCTTCGTTCCTACCCTCACCTATGGTCATGAAGGCTGGGTCATGACCGAAAGAACGAGATCACGGGTACAAGCGGCCAAAATAGGTTTTCTCAGACGGGTGGCTGGCGTCTCCCTTAGAGATAGGGTGAGAAGCTCAGCCATCCATGAGAGACTCAGAGTAGAGCCGCTGCTCCTTTACGTTGAAAGAATAAGTAGTAAGGATGCCACCTGGGCGCCTCCGTAGGGAGGTGTTCCAGGCAGGTCCCGCTGGGAGGAGACCCCGGGGAAGACCCAGGACTCGGTGGAGAGATTATATCTCCTCACTGGCCTGGGAACACCTCGGGCTCCCCCACTCGGAGCTGGAGGATGTGGCCTGGAGAAGGGAAGTTTGGGATTCCTTACTGGAGCTGCTGCATCGGTAGACGATGGATGGATGGATGGATACATCTTTCATTGGACCTTCTCATAATCAGGATTTTTTTCACTCAAAGACATTATACAATAGTTCTAACAGGTTGGGTAGTAACATGACAAATAAACTGATCTTCATGTGTAAAATAAGCAGAATGCCCTTTAGCAGAAAGGTTAGGAGACATTAAAATATGATCATCAGTGCAGTTATTGCAACAGTTGAGGAGTGTGTAAAGTTCCACAAAGCAGGGAAGCAAAACATTTCATATCGTTATATAGTTAAGCATTTGGAATGGTCTGTTTAAAAATGTGTTGAGTTTAAATGTGTTTTAACATTTGTTAAGTTTGAGTGTTGTTGTTTTAAAGGTTTGGCTTATCCTTCATCACAGAAGCACTGTCAATGCAAAAACAAATTTGGCATAGACTAGCATTTCTATGTCCACTCTATGACAGCATCTTTGCAGTGTCTGTTGGTTCTTTTCTTTTTTTTTAAGTAGAGCACGGTTTTGGCAGTAATTCAGTTTCTGTGTAGTTACTCTTTAGGCAGCAGTAGATGGCAGACATGTTGTTTCCCTAAATACATTACCACACTAGTAAAACATATTTGAATAGCATATTTTCGAAAATCAGAGTTTACAATATGTTTTATAACACACAAACAATAAACAGATAAAATAGAATATTTTAAATCCCTTATGATTTGGCCAAGAAGGCGCTGCAACATTTCCCCCAGAACATGGAAGCCAGGGCCTGGAGCCAGAACTAGGAGGAAAGCTTGCTGGCGAATCTTTGGTAGCCAGACCCCATGGATCAAGAACTACAGAATGAACTACATGGACCACCACCTGCAGGCATAGGGATTGGGGTTGTTAGCACTGTCAATTGCACGACAGGCAAAGATGGGGACATGGGTGTGCTAACCCTGGCATTGCAGACCGTTTCTAGTGACATGGAAGGGCTGGGAAGTAAACAGAGCTAGTCCGGGAAGTGCTGGTCCAAGTCCCGACCAGGGCGTTAGTTGTTTACGATAAATTACGATTAGTTTTATTGATGGTGTATCCTTGGAAAACATACATGCTTTCATGCAGTGGCAGCTGAGGAGAGTGGCGCTGTTGTTTAAAATAGCACTTTATCAACCAGCAAAATAAAAGTCTAAAAACACACAGTGTTGTCTGAACACTGGTCAGAATCAATTCAGAATTTGGTTTATTGCCAAGTAAATTTACACATACAAGGACTTTGCCTCGCTCTTTTTTTCAAATCTTAGATTTAACAACATAACAGAGCCTATATAGCAAACGCCCCCCAAAAACACATAAACGTCCCCCCTTTCAAAAATATTGCTTCCAGCGAATAGAAACCCTGGGCTAGAGTCTCTCCTTTTTGAAGTTGTGGTGTGGGGATACTCATGAGCTCCTTGCTGTGTGGTGCTGTGTCCTTGTTCCATCCGAAGAACAAGAGGTTTGCCTCTATGCAACTGCGAGTCGCTGAGAGAAAGGCTCTGACTGTAGTTTGCCCCAAAGCACCGAACAGGAGTTTGGAGTATGCGGCCTTCTTAGAGTCTCTGGGTGGACAACAAGGGAGAAACCTGTAGTGGGGTGATTGGGAGGAATGGACTTCCAGATCTGAACCTGAGTGGTGCTTAGTCGGACAGACCTGGTAAACCCTATAATTTAGTCATGGTGAAGTGGTAAATTCTAGCTGAGGCCCATGTCCGCTAGGCCTTTAACTTCCACTTCCAGAAGAATTTCTCATGCATCCCAAGTGAGGTTGGGGACATAAAATGTGAGTGGGAGCCGGCTGCTTGGAGCTGTGCAGCAGGACTTGTTTCAGACTATGTTCGGCAAGGGAGGAGGACTGCTGACCCTAAATGGTGATATTGTTAAGCGATGGAAAGAGCAATTTGAGGAACTCCTAAACCCGACCAACACATGCTCTGTGTGTTGTGACGGCCCCTGCTTAACCTGTCTTATCTCAGTCACTGTGTTTAATATCTTTAAGGTGTCAGTGGAGCTGATGGCAGTATCCAGTCAGATCTGGAGCACCTGGGCACAACGCTCCACAGGATATAAAAGGCCCAGCATCCGCGATTTCGGGACTCGCTCCCTGCCAGAGCCAGGAAACCCTGTTGTTTTGCTTTGTCACTTGTTTTCATAATTTACTTCACAACTGATGTTCTTGCTGTAAATAAATAGCTCAAATATTTTGGCATTTTATTTATCATGCCCTAGAGCTCGGGTTATGACAGTTCATGATCCTATGTTTGTTCGATACTAGTTTCCAGTTTTATTTTGAAGTTCACTCTCCTCACCTGTCATGTCTGGTTTTACTTCCTATCTTGTTTTACTGCCTTTGGGATTGTGTGCCCTGCCTGATTTTGATCCGCTTATGCCAAGGTGCTATAAAAGAAGACCATTAGTCAAACCTCAGATCCAGGAGAAGCAATGTAGATTCCTTCCTAGTTGTGGAACAGAGGACGAGCTCTTTACCGTTTCCCCATCCACTGTTTTGTGGGCTCGGAGAAGGCTTTTCCCCCTCGTAGTCTGGTCGGGGCTACTGCAGGAGTATGGGTTGCCGGGACCATTGTTAGGAGCTATCCGGTCCTTATATGTTCATCAGGAGTGAGAGCTATGTCTGTATTCTCAGCAGTAAACCCGTTTTCAGTTGGAGCTCCAGTGTTGTCCTTTGTTCGATTCTGTTTGTGATCTTCATGGATAGGATTCCAAGTCGCGACCAGAAGGAGGTAAGTGTCTAGTTTTGGGATCTCAGAATTGCTTCTCTGCTCCTTGGAGATGATATAGTTGTGTCTTCATCAGAATGTGACCTCCAGCATGCACTAGGTCAACTAGAAGTGGTCAGGATGAGAGTCAACATCTCAAAGTCTGAGGCCATTGTTCTCTGCTGTAAATTGGTTGATTAATCCCTCCGGGTAGGGAATTAGGCAGGCAGGACAGGCAGATTGGTGCAGCGTCAGCAGTAATGTGGGCATTGTACTGGACTGTTATGGGAGCTGAATCGGGGGGGAAGCTTTCGATTTACCATTCAATCTTTATTCCAACCTTTGACTATGGTCATCAGCTGTGGGTAGTGACCAACAGGATGAGATTGCGGATACAAGCAGCCTAAATGAGTTTACTTTGTAGGGTGGCTGGGTTTACCCTTAGCAAGGAGGTCAGACAGAGAGATCGGAGTGTGCTGGCGACGCTGCTCCTTTGCAACCCATCCCCGGATAAGCGGCAGAAAATTGGTTAATGGATTAGGCATAAATATAGTAAAACTAATTGTAAAGACTCATAAAAACAATTGCAATGTGCAATAGTATGTTCCACTTACATGTGGGGTAAAAACTAATACGACTGCTACAAAAACGATTCTAATGTAAAAATGTGGAGATATAATCACCTGTATCAAATATATAAAAGTACAGATAGAGTAGGATGCTGTCTTTTTCCTGGCTGGTAGGTTTGGATAACTGATTACAGTCAAACAGAAGCACATTGGCATCAGTACCTGTAATTAAAGGAAAGCAGCTGCACAAAGCTGATCAGACCAGCAGTTTAATCTAAACTGTTTGAAATCAATTGCTTGATGTAAACTGCAGCCTCCTTCTCCTCTTGCTTTGAATTGTGCATTAGTGCTAGTTAAGGAACCACAGGGTATAAGGAAGACTGTAGATAACTTTAGCCAAGAATGACCAGTAAGCAAACTTACTCTCCCTGTTTCTGTGTCAAGGGTAAGGGTTAGGTTGGGGTTGGGTTTAGGGTTAGCCCTAACCAACTGTGGTTCTGCTGTGTGTTTCATCACGCTGGATTCTCAGCCTGGTCGTCTCACCTGAAGAAAGCCCTGATCTGAGAACAACCTACGGTAGATTCGTTCATCTTCCCTTTCTGTGTGTGTGTGTGCGTGTGCGTGTGCGTGTGCGTGTGCGTGTGTGTGTGTGTCTTCACACTCACCCCCTCAGCCTTGTCCTCTGTGTTGGCCAGCATTTCCTGAAGGGCTCGTACTGACAGCGACTGCTCCAACACAAAAGTGCAGATGGATAGATCTGGAGGCACATTCTGAAACAAGGAACACACCTTAGATGATTTATTTATGTTGACTTGACTGTTAACACTTTTATACAGGACAGTCAATTATATACTATAGCAACACTCTCCAGCATTGCTGACAATTAGAAGTTGTACAAGATCAATAAAGTAGAAATACTTTGTTATTGTATTTATGTATGTATGTATGTCATATCACTTTTCCTAACATTGCGGTGTCACACTACATTTCCTAACACTATCTTACTCAGTCACTACAAAACATCTAATATAATTATAAATAGGTTTATTTTGCAAACAATAACAGGCTTTTCTGAATGACATCATCATATTGTAATTTTTAGTTTTTATGTGTGTGAATGAACTGTTAACGTGTATTTGATTGCAAAGTAATGCAACCCCCCTCCCCACAATTACCCCCATGGACAATGCAACCCCTCTCCCACCCACCATCACCAAAGATCAGGTGAACAGAGAGCTGAAGAGACTGCGTCCCAGTAAATCGGCTGGCCCGGATGGAGTGTGTCGAAGGACGCTAAAGGCCTGTTCTGCGGAACTCGGGGAGCCCCTTCAGTGCATGTTCAACCTGAGCGTGCGACTGGGGAGGGTCCTGGTGCTCTGGGGGACTTCATGTCTCATCCGTGTCCCCAAAAGGAAACACCCTAGGGTGCCAGATGACTTCCGGCCGGTTGCACTGACATCATGATGAAGACCATGGAGCGGCTGCTGCTCCATCACCTCAGACCCCAGGTCCACCGTGCACAAGATCCTCTGCAGTTTGCATACCAGGCGAAGGTGGGCGTGGATGGCTCCATCGTCTATCACAGTGGTTTTCAACCTTCCTGTGGCCAAGGCACACCAACAACCAAGCTAAAATCTCAAGGCACACCTGTGTTCATATCTGGGCAAAATACCCTCTATAACAGTGTTTCTCAAACAGGTTTCACTCCTCCCCTTTCCTCCGCTCTGTAGATGTGTGTGGGAGGAGGAAATGTGAATGCGCAAGGCAGGAAGAAAACAAAAAACGTAAATTTCAGGGCGCGCGGGGTTCCGTTGGGGGGGGCGTGTCAGAGCTCCGGTACGAGTGCTGTCAGAGAAAATGGATATGAAAAAAAATAAAGTTGGATAATTTCCCACGGTACATCTGATGATCTCTCGCGGCACACTAGCACAGTGGTTGAAAATCACTGCTCTATCTGTTACACAGGGCTTACTCTCATCTGGACAAGGGGAGTGGCAGGGTGAGACAGAGATAAGGGTGGACTCACATCTGGTGAGATGGATCACGGACTACCTCACAGAGAGACCACAGTATGTCAGGCTGAAAGGCTGCACTTCTGACACTGTGGTCAGCAGCACTGGAGAGGACGGTACTCTCCCCCTGTCTTGTTCACCCTCTACACCTCTGACTTCCAGCACAACTCTGAGCTCTGCCACATGCAGAAATACTCAGATGACAGCGCTCTCTTCTATGCTGTGGTGTGTTGTGGTGCAGCAGCAAGAAGAGGGACGCTGGGCGGCTGGACAGACAGACTGGTGAAGAGGGCTGGCTCTGTAGTGGGCACAGAGCTGGACTCCCTGGTGACAGTGGCAGAGAGAAGGACCTTTGACAAACTGTTGTCTATCCTGGACAACGCCCACCAGCCTCTGCACAGCACATTCACCCGGCAGAGGAACGTGTTCAGCGGCAGACTGCTGTCCCTGTCCTGCTCCACAGACAGGCTCAAGAAGTCTTTTGTCCCCCTAGCCATAACTCTTCTTGATGATGGCAGGGGGATTCAAATTCAAATTCAATTGCCTTTCACTATGTATTTCTAACAGTTTTATTGTATTTATAACAGTCTTATCACTTAATTTTACTAAGCTACTGGATGCCTAAATGTCCCTCGGGATTAATAAAGTATCTATCTATCTATCTATCTATCTATCTATTGAGTCTCAAATTGCCCCTTGAAAGACAAATCAAGCATTTTGAAATGATCTGAAGTGAATAATTAGTACTGGATAAAAAAAACATTATTTTAACTGAATCATTCTTGAACTTGAGACCTCGAAAATATGCAGTGATACTTTCTTCAAATACAATCAAAGGCTAAATTGTAAAGAGGTTGAGATCTGGTGACTTTATTAATGAGTATGAAAATGATGTCAATCATATGCTATGCCCTTCACAAATCAGTTAACTCGAACATGGATGAGTGGTCTGATTCAAAGGACTGGACCCAGGAAATAAAGGAGTGCATTAGATCTTGTATCAGTACCTTGGAGTTAGAGATGGATTCAAGGAAGCAGAGTCTGTTTCCAAAGCCTTCAGCAGCCAGACAGAGTTTCTGTTGTTCCTTATAGATTGTGGCTGAGCACTGTAGGACCACCTCATCGTCCTAAACACACACACAAAACACAAAGGTTACAAATCAAGACATTATTTGACACAAAATGACTAACTTGATGTTCTGTTGCTCATTGTAGGTGGTGGCTAAAAACTTCAGAGCAACCTCGTCTTCCTGGAGAACTGAAGATCACAAACACACACACCCAGACCACCCAGAGCTAAGTACTACATCTTACCACTGTGAAGATGCAGCAAAAAGCATACACACATATAGTAAATAATAAAGACTGAAAACAGAATTGTATCCAGCCACAAAATAATGAGTTAAGGAGATTAGAGCAAAGGTGTAGGCTGTGCTCCTTTAACCTACCCGTCTCACAATTTATGAACAAACAACATGGTGGACAATCAGTCTGTATTAGTGTCTCATCTATCTATCTATTTATAGCATGCTATGCTATCACATTTGGTGCTGTTTGAGGACAATCGGAATATCATTTGCATTTGTATTATTCAAAACAATCAGTGTATTGAACCTCAATACATTTTTGGTAGACACCAATATGTATCTGTAGCCCTATCGCCAGACAAGAACGTAGATCTAGCTATAAAACTATTTCAATTTCAGTTTCAATAATTTAAGTCTTTATTTCTAAAATATCTGTCCATGGTAACTACCACTTAGTCAAGGTGAGGGAAAGATTGTGGTTTTGTTATATCGCTCTAGTACTTAAACATTCCAAACGATACAAAGACCTTCAAATGACAAACAATATTTTGAGTGTTTGCGTTTAGGAGTGTTCTTTGGTGAGTGTTCTGTTTTGTTCTGCAACAAACATTTAAGTAATTTTACATTTTCTATAAATATGATGACAGTTCTCTTTCTGTGCTGTTGTATCTTTACTAGATACAACCAGATTCAATAACATCAAATACACAGATACCCATTCCTGTTCAGTCTAGATCAGGCAGAAACTGTATCATTACCCATTCTCTTCAATGTGACGGGCATACAGTGGCTTTAGAAGACAAAACAAGCAATGTACCCTCGCTTTGTTACAGACTCCCTCACACACACACACGCACGCACACGCACGCGCACACACGCACGCGCACACACACACACACACACACTGTTCCCTACATGAAGATGTCTGGTCGCTGTCAGCAGTAGTTTGCATTCCAGCCTTCTATGGAGAGAGCGAGAACACAGAAAGAGACAGACTCAGAGGGACTGGAACTGGAAGTTCAACAGCAGTACTTCTGAGCCACAAGTAGTAATTACATATTTGTAGCATGTGTACAGTGTGTACTTTTTACTGCAGTGAAAACCATTAGATATTTTATAGGGAGGTTGTAAACGCGCCAACACTTTTGCCAGATAAGAAACAGCACCATTTTATCTGGATTTAAAAATTGAGTGAGCACACCTGTAATTTTGCTAGTAATAATCCCTCATTGTACTAAAAAAAACACAACAAATACTAACAAGTTATCCAAATGAAACAATACAATACGTCTGTTCTCCATGACCTCCGGAACAACACAGAAATGTTTTCTGAGGTGATCATTTGTCTTTGTCTTGCTAACTCATTACCAATCACTGTTGAAAATCTGTTTTAGGATGTGACAACTCTAAATTTAAGGCTTGGTTAGGTTTAGGTACAAAAACAACTTGGTTAGGGTAATCGAAAGATCATGGTTTGAGTTAATATTATTACATTATTGTGGTTAGGGGGCCTTTGTCACCAAATGAAGTGGTTTTGTAATGGCTGTAGTCATTGTTAAAAGAACCTCCTTTGTCATAACCACGACGACAGCTAAGTCACTTTAAACACAAGCACAATTGCATTTACCAAAGTTGTGACATTTGACTCATCAGCAATCTTTGTTTGGTGGTACAGTATATTGGTTTCTGTATGCGTGTGCACATGCACGACAGCAGGCGTACATACAGGTTATGTTATTAAAATGTTATTCCCCATGGGCCAGCAGAGGGTGCTGCAGGACCCTCACATCCTCACTTCCCACACCTATGCTGGAGTTTAGAAAATTCTGATTAATGTCACGCAAAGAGTGTTATTCAAAGCCTTTATCTCAGATCAGGCCAACAAGTTGTCTCTTGAAACCCTGACACAGAACACAGTGATAAAACATGCAGACTTTGAAAATGTGTGGGGTTCATGTATGAAGTTGCAAAACACAAAGCATGAACTATTTTGGGTTAAACTAGATACGAGTTTTTAAAAACAAGTTTGCAGTGTGTGTGTACACTGTGTGTGTGTTAAACATAGTGAGAGAACGGCTTCCCTTGCTCAAGAAAAACACTCTCTGAGGCTGCATCTGCCCTCCTCCCACACACACAGAAATAGACTGACATAAATTAGCATGCCTTCTATACTCTACATACACACGCACATAGACGCACACACGCACACACACAAACACACACATGCACTCATCCACAATTGTGTGAACAAAAGCACATTAAAGTGCATAGTCAGAACTCATCAGGGCAACACTCAAAAGCAGCACAGAGTTGAATACACACGGTCTTACACAACATCTTATTCAACAGTAGCAGTCAGTGGAAACATTAATTGTGGCCTTCCTGAAACACAGTGCAGGATCGAAGGCAAAGGAGAGAGACAGACAGAGACCTGTTTGTAGTCCAAAGGTAGACAAGCAGGATCATGGAAACACACCATAACACTGCCTAATCCTCCTCTGACACAAGAGAGAGGGAGAGAAAGAGATTTAGAGTGAGAGAACAGAATATTAGGGTATTAAAAAAACCCTGTTAACATTTTTAATCCTATCCATTGATAATCCAAATGCAGAGGATACCACATATTTCAGGCTGAAGGTAGGAAAGAAATCTATACATTTGATCTTTTTTGGAAAGTCAAGGTTCAAGAGATTAAAGGCTCATTTGACGTCTGTCAGAGAAAGAGATGAGAAGTGTTTGTATCTTTACTTTAAAGCACAACGTCAGCGTGATTCTAGATTTTTCTCATCGTCAGTAAATCCCATGAAAAGACTAAAACCAACAATGTGTAGTCAGTCTCTCAATACGTTCTGACTTCCCTGCTCTGTGGCTCTCAGCCCCAAGCCCATTGGTTCCTACTGAAGATGTACATCTTTAACAGACCTACTGGAAATAGTTTAATTGTTAAAAGGTTCAGTTATTTCCTAAAACAGCAAAACACTGTCGTTTTTAATAAATGTGATTCAAACAGGAGGTAATTGTGCATTTGTTGGGGGATATTTTTAGCGGCAGATTAATCCACATTTTGGTCCTCAGGCAGCAGGAAATATGAAATGAAAATAAACCACAGTGTGTAGTCGTGGTAATGAAGTAACATATCACCCTGTGCAAAAGTGTGGCTCATTGATGGGTTTTTAATATGGATGGAGCTCTATGGCACAGGGGAATAAGATATACCAGGCTTTGATTCACACACAATATGTGAATATTACCAGACATATTACTTGTACATAGCAAGAGCCAGGACTTGGTTAGCAGCAGAGCTTAGCTTAAAGACTGGAAGCAGGGGGAAACAGCTAGCCTGGCTTTGTGTAGAGAGGGGAAAACACCCACCTCTAAAGCTCACTAATTAACAAGTTGTTTCTTAAAAAAGGAACATTTACATATTGAACCATTCCTTGCTGAACAACAGCTTCCTGGAGTTGTGTCATCCCAGGTTTGCCATGTTTGGTTCCAAGTGCCTCCTGGATGGATAAACTGTAGTTTGGGAAGAAATGGTTTCCATATATATTTGTGTAGAAGAACTCATCATCCCTGTTTCTATGGATGTCTCTGCAATTAACCATTTTTTAAACAATTAAACAAAAGTCTCTTTTAAAACAGTCAAAATCTAACAGAATGATTTCAGCAGCTTCTGCTACATTGCTGCTGTACTGTATGTGCCAGCTCAGCCTGCAGTGTGTCAGTATGCAGCGTAGTACTGTGTGTATGATGTTTGTGTTGTATTCCAAGTATCCAGTGTTATAGAGCATCAGGGATTTGGAAAACACACACACACACACACACACACACACACACACACACACACTGACAGTGGGCAGGTCAGCGGAGGAGGGTTTAAAAGCTTGGCACAGAGAGAGAGTAAGTGTGGAGGAGGGGAAAGCATTAATGATGTAATCTGAGAAAAGCAGAGGGAAGAGGAGAGCAGAGAGGGAGACACTTCACTCGGATCACATACTGCTGTACACTGAATAAATACTGATTATCACAGTTATTCATTATCGTGTACATTTTACTTTATTTTATTAGGTAACAGATGACTACTTTATTATACTGTTTAGTAAAACTATGATGCATCTTTTATTTATTGTTAATAAAATAAGGGCTGATGATATTATGATGATTTCCACTATTAATTGTCACATGTACCTCTGTAACAATAACATCTTTTCAAACACACCTGTGCACAAGAGTATACACCCTCACAGTTATTTACTCATTGTATTAAGTAATAAAACAGAACCAGACATTCTCTGGAACCAGCTCCTCAAATGGGTTTTTTCTGTGTTTCTAACTTTTGGACTGTTGGTCATAAAAAACAACTAATTTCACTGCAGGCAGAAGAAACAGCTACATTATAATGTAGTTCACTTGTTAATCCAGTAGTACTACTAAGGTTTTATTGATTAATCATAAATTGTTATGTTGGTAAATAATTTATCTGTTTCATTTTAATCTCTCAAGAAAGCCTTTCTCTCTGGGAACCATCACCTTATCGTGGTGGAGAGGTTGTCCCTATGAACCTGAGAGCTGTGTTGTCTGGAGCCTAGTGCTCCTGGTAGGGTCTCCCAAGGCAAATTGGTCTCAGGTGAGGGGCCAGACTAAGAATGGTTCAAAAACGACTTCATGAAAGAAAGGGAAAGGAAAGGAGAGACCCTGCCCGGAGGAAGCCCGGGGCCCCCGTCTGGAGCCAGGCCCAGAGGGAGGGCCCGACAGCGAGCGCCTGGTGGCCGAGTTTGCCACGGAGCCCGGTCGGGCACAGCCCGAAGAAGCTACGTGGTGCCTCCCATCCATCCATCCTGTGGGCCCACCACTCATGGGAAAAACCGCTGGGGTCGGGTGCGCTGTCACATGGGTGGCAGTGATGGTCAGGGACCTCGACGGACCAGACCCGGGCAGCAGAGGCTGGCTCTGGGGACGTGGAACGTCACCTCTCTGTGGGGGAAGGAGCCGGAACTAGTGCGGGAGGTGGATCGCTACCAGTTGGATCTGGTGGGGCTTACCTCCACGCACAGTCTTGGCTCTGGAACCGTACTCCTGGATAGGGGTTGGACTCTATTCTTCTCCGGAGTTGCCCAAGGTGTGAGGCGTCGGGCCGGGGTGGGGATACTCACTAGCCCCCGGCTGAGCGCCGCTACTTTGGAGTTTATCCCGGTGGACGAGAGGGTCGCCTCCCTACGCTGGGAGAATGGGGGGGAAAACTCTGACTGTTGTTTGTGCCTATGCCCCAAACCGCAGTTCTGAGTATTCGGCCTTCTTGGAGACCCTGAATGGAGCCCTGCAGGGGGCTCCAGTAGGAGACTCCGTAGTCTTGCTGGGAGACTTCAACGCACACGTGGGAAACGATGGAGACACCTGGAGAGGCGTGATTGGGAGGAAGGGCCTCCCTGATCTAAACCCGAACGGTTGTTTGTTGTTGGACTTCTGTGCTAGCCATGGAATGGCCATAACAAACACCATGTTCGAACATAAGGATGCTCATAAGTGCACGTGGTACCAGAGCACCCTAGGCCAAAGGTCAATGATCGATTTCGTAATCGTATCATCTGACCTGAGGCCGCATGTTTTGGACACTCGGGTGAAGAGAGGGGCGGAGCTGTCGACTGATCACCATCTGGTGGTGAGTTGGATCAAGGGGTGGGGGAAGACTCTGGACAGACCTGGTAAACCCAAACGGGTAGTGCGGGTGAACTGGGAACGTCTGGAGGAAGCCCCTGTCCTGGGGATCTTTAACTCACACCTCCGGCGGAGCTTTTCAGCCATCCCTGTGGAGGTTGGGGGCATTGAACCTGAGTGGGCGATGTTCAAAACCTCTATTGCTGAAGCTGCGGTGATGAGTTGTGGTCTCAAGGTCTTAGGTGCCTCAAGGGGCGGTAACCCTCGAACACCGTGGTGGACCCCGGTGGTCAGGGAAGCCGTCCGACTGAAGAAGGAGTCCTTCCGGGTTATGTTATCCGGGAGGACTCCGGAAACAGTTGCAGGGTATCGAAGGACTAGAAGGGCGGCAGCTTCTGCCGTGTCAGAGGCAAAGCAGCGGGTGTGGGAGAAGTTCGGAGAAGCTATGGAGAAGGACTTTCGATCGGCACCAAGGTGCTTCTGGAAAACCATCCGGCACCTCAGGAAGGGGAAGCGAGGAACCATCCAAGCTGTGTACAGCAAGGGTGGGACCCTGCTGACTTCAACTGAGAAGGTTATCGGCCGGTGGAAGGAGCACTTTGAGGAACTCCTGAATCCGACTAACACGCCCTCTATGGTTGAGGCAGAGCTGGAAACTGATGGGGGATCATCGTCAATTTCCCTGATGGAAGTCACTGAGGTAGTCAAACAACTCCACAGTGGCAAAGCCGCAGGGGTTGATGAGATCCGTCCAGAAATGCTGAAGGCTTTGGGTGTTGAGGGGCTGTCTTGGTTGACACGCCTCGTCAACATTGCGTGGAAGTCTGGGACAGTGCCTAGGGGTTGGCAGACCGGGGTGGTGGTTCCCCTATTTAAAAAGGGGGACCAGAGAGTGTGTGCCAACTACAGGGGTATCACACTTCTCAGCCTCCCTGGTAAAGTCTACTCCAAGGTACTGGAAAGGAGGGTTCGGCCGGTAGTCGAACCTCTGATTGAAGAGGAACAATGCGGATTCCGTCCTGGTCGTGGAACAACGGACCAACTCTTCACTCTCGCAAGGATCCTGGAGGGGGCCTGGGAGTACGCCCATCTGGTCTACATGTGTTTTGTGGATCTGGAGAAGGCGTATGACCGGGTCCCCCGGGTGATACTGTGGGAGGTGCTGCGGGAGTATGGGGTGAGGGGGTCACTTTTGAGGGCCATCCAATCCCTGTACGCCCAAAGCGAGAGTTGTGTCCGGATACTCGGCAGTAAGTCGGACTCGTTTCCCGTGAATGTTGGCCTCCGCCAGGGCTGCGCTTTATCACCAATCCTGTTCGTGATTTTCATGGATAGGATATCGAGGCGTAGTCGTGGAGGAGAGGGGTTGCAGTTCGGTGACCTGAGGATCTCATCGCTGCTCTTTGCAGATGATGTGGTCCTTATGGCATCATCGGTCTGTGACCTTCAACAGTCACTGGATCGGTTCGCAGCCGAGTGTGAAGCGGTTGGGATGAGGATCAGCACCTCCAAATCTGAGGCCATGGCTCTCAGCAGGAAACCGGTGGATTGCCTACTCCGGGTAGGGAATGAGCTATTACCCCAAGTGAAGGAGTTCAAGTACCTCGGGGTCTTGTTCGCGAGTGAGGGGACAATGGAGCGAGAGATTGGCCGGAGAATCGGAGCAGCGGGGGCGGTATTACAGTCACTTTACCGCACCGTTGTGACGAAAAGAGAGCTGAGCCAGAAGGCAAAGCTCTCAATCTACCGGTCGATCTTCGTTCCTACCCTCACCTATGGTCATGAAGGCTGGGTCATGACCGAAAGAACGAGATCACGGGTACAAGCGGCCGAAATGGGTTTTCTCAGACGGGTGGCTGGCGTCTCCCTTAGAGATAGGGTGAGAAGCTCAGCCATCCGTGAGAGACTCGGAGTAGAGCCGCTGCTCCTTTACGTTGAAAGGAGCCAGTTGAGGTGGTTCGGGCATCTAGTAAGGATGCCACCTGGGCACCTCCCTAGGGAGGTGTTCCAGGCACGTCCAGCTGGGAGGAGACCCCGGGGAAGACCCAGGACTCGGTGGAGAGATTATATCTCCTCACTGGCCTGGGAACGCCTCAGGATCCCCCAGTCGGAGCTGGAGGATGTGGCCCGGAGAAGGGAAGATTGGGGTTCCTTACTGGAGCTGCTGCCCCCGCGACCCGATCCCGGATAAGCGGTAGACGATGGATGGATGAAGAAAGCCTTTGTGTATAGATGTCTAACGTTTGTTTTTCAAATTAAGCACTCTATACATTCACCTGTGATTCACCTGTGATTCACCTACCGTACGTAGCGTTCCCTAGGGAAATAAAAATAAGTCTAACCTTTTTTTTTAACCTATCATCCAACAGCAGGTTATATCCTCAGTATGTTTGTGATATGATCATCACACAGATGTGTGGGGGCAAATGTGGGGGCAAAAAACAATGTTAGAGTGTTTTGGTTGGGTCCAAATGAGTGCTGGTGCTTTTGTCTGTTCAGTTTGGTTTGACTGTGCTGCTCTGAAAGCTGTCAAACCCTCTTTTTCAAGAGGTCTCAATTCACTTCCAAGAGCAGTTTGCTTGTGGTGTGAAATAGACTTTTCACAAATAATGTCGTAACCAAGTCTTTATATATCAACACAGGAGTTCAGAGATTGTCTCTGAAAACCTGACCGGGTAAAAAGGATCAAAAACACCGTGGTGTGCTGTGCTTGTATCCTACTCTGTTTACTTTGGAGGTTCATTTAGTCCATTAAAAGGTTCAGCTCAGCACTCCCACAGTAATAATACTGCTGTACAAGATGCGTCTTTTGCATCATGTCTGTACCGATTTGTCATTATTCAACATGCAGTCGATTTGAAACTTATAATAATAATAATAATGATGCTTATAATCAGTTATTTCTTGATGACCTTTGTGACATCAGAGTATATAAATATACACATTAGAGGCATTAAAGTGCTGCAGGATGATAGTCGCAAAAAATGTCCAATCAGTGAGTTACCTGTCAGTCTGTATGACTTCATGTTTCCCCCTCGTGGTTAGATTGTAAAACGCCAATGTGAACATTACCAGATCAGAACTAAAAGGCAACAATGGATAATATTTTTCTTTTGGTAAAGAGCAAATAAACCACTACAGGTACTAACTACAGGTGTGAAAGCGCCTCCAATTTCCCCACAGACAGCTCTGTTCTGCTCTGCTTCTCTGCTGTGGCGAGAGCAGTTTTTGGAAATATTGGATTTGAATGTTAGTTTGGTCCTGGGCAAATATTATATCTTACTTGCAGACAGTACATATTTGTGAGATCATGAATACCCCTCTGAAGATACAAACAGCAACAACAGTTAAGCGTTAAGGTTTCTGCTGATGTTTTGATGCAATTCTTGCAGTACATCTTGCAAAGTTTATATCTGGCCAGGCTACCACTGACTATTTAGAAACATTGAAGGTCGTGTGCCACTTCAGCCTGCTCTCCCTATTCTTGAGATGAACCCATTATTCTCTGTACCTGGATCTCAGCGTAAAACCAATGAGGATGGTAGGGTGTCAAGAACTGCTGCTGCTATTGCTAAGTCCAAAGGTTCATTTGGTCACTCGCAGTCCCTGGGTTTGATCAACCTTCTACACTGCTGATGTGACCTAAATGAGTGGCTCCCTTCCTATTCAGTCAGCTACTTTTTAAAGAATTTTAACATGCGTCCCCCATCCACCTGAAAAGACGGCTTGCTCTTGAATCAGTCCCCCTGACTCTCCACTGACTGCAAGCCCTCAAATCTATTAATTGCAGATTTCTAAACGGAGATGAATGTGTTGGATTATGTGCTTTCAACCTGAGGCCATGCATATCAGGGGCAAGGACAATAGTGTTCCTATGTTATGTACAGTATATCTCAAAAGTGAGTACACCCTTTAGATTTTTGCAAATATTCTGTTATATCCTTTCAGGGGATAACATTATCCTACTGAAACTTTGATATAACTTAAAGTAGTCAGTGTGCTGCTTGAATAACAGTATAGATTTATTGTCCTTTGAAAATTACTCAGTACACAGCTGTTAATGTCTAAACAGCTGGCAACAAAAGTGAGTACACCCCATAGTGAACATGTCCTAATTGTGCCCAATGATGTTGTTTTCCCGCCCTGGTGTCATGTGACTCGTTAGTGTTACAAGGATTCAGGTGTAAATGATAAGCAGGGCTGTTAAATTTGGTGTTTTGGGCACAATTCTCTCTGAATGCTGGACAACATGGCACCTCATGGCAAGGAACTCTCTGAGCGGCTGAAAATAAGGATTATTGCGCTTCACAAAGATGGCCTTGGCTATAAGAAGATTGCCAACACCATGAAAATGAGTTGCAGCACAGTGGCTAAGATCATACAGCGGTTTTCCAGGACAGGTTCCACTCGGAACAGGCCTCGCCAGGGTCGACCAAAGAAGTTGAGTCCACGTGCTCAGCGTCATATCCAGAGGTTGGTTTCCAAAAATAGACGTGCGAGTGCTTCCAGCATTGCTGCAGAGGTTGCAGAAGTGGGATGTCAGCCTGTCAGTGCCCAGACCATACGCCGCACACTGCATCAAATCGGTTTGTATGGCCGTCGCCCCAGACAGAAGCCCCTTCTGAAACCGATGCATAAGAAAGCCCGCAAACAGTTTGCTGAAGACAATGAATCCAAGAACATGAGTTACTGGAACCATGTCCTGTGGTCTGATGAGACCAAAATAAACCTGTTTGGGTCAGATGGTGTCCGGCGTGTGTGGCGGCACCCTGGTGAGGAGTACCAAGACAAATGTGTTTTGCCTACAGTCAAGCATGGTGGTGGCAGCATCATGGTCTGGGGCTGCATGAGTGCTGCCGGCACTGGGGAGCTGCATTTCATTGAGGGACACATGAATTCCAATATATACTGTGACATCCTGCAGCAGAGCATGATCCCCTCTCTTCGGAAACTGGGCCGTAGGGCAGTTTTCCAACATGATAATGACCCTAAACACACCTCCAAGATGACAACGGCCTTGCTGAAGAAGCTGAAGGTTAAGGTGATGGACTGGCCAAGTATGTCTCCAGACCTAAACCCAATTGAGCACATGTGGGGCATCCTCAAGAGGAAGGTGGAGGAGTGCAAGGTGTCCAACATCCGTGCGCTCCGTGATGTCGTCGTGGAGGAGTGGAAGAAGATTCCAGAAGCAACCTGTGCAGCTCTGGTGAATTCCATGCCCAGGAGGGTTAAAGCAGTGCTAGATAACAATGGTGGTCACACAAAATATTGACACTTTGGGCACAATTTAGACATGTTCACTATGGGGTGTACTCACTTTTGTTGCCAGCTGTTTAGACATTAACAGCTGTGTACTGAGTAATTTTCAAAGGACAATAAATCTATACTGTTATTCAAGCAGCACACTGACTACTTTAAGTTATATCAAAGTTTCAGTAGGATAATGTTATCCCCTGAAAGGATATAACAGAATATTTGCAAAAATCTAAAGGGTGTACTCACTTTTGAGATATACTGTATATACAGTTGTGGTCAAAGGTTTACATACACTTGTAAAGAACATGTATGTCATGGCAGTCTTGAGTTTCCAATCATTTTTAAAACTCTAATTTTTCTGTGAGACTGATTGGAGTACATACTTCTTTGTCACAAAAAAGATTTTTGAAGTTTGGTTATTTTATGAATTTATTATGAGTCTACTGAAAATGTGACCAAATCTGCTGGGCCAAAAATATACATACAGCGATGCTAATATTTGGTTATATGTCCCTTGGCCATTTTCACCTCAATTAGGCGCTTTTGGTAGCCATCCACAAGCTTCTGGCAAGCTTCTGGTTGAATCTTTGACCACTCCTCTTGACAGAATCAGTGCAGTTCAGCTAAATTTGTTGGTTTTCTGACATGGACTTGTTTCTTCAGCACTATCCATATGTTCTCGATGGGTTTAAGTCAGGACTTTGTGAAGGCCATTCAAAAACCTTCATTCTAGCTTGATTTAACCTTCCTTTACCCCTTTAGATGTGTGTTTGGGGTCATTGTCCTGTTGGAACACCCAACTGCGCCCAAGACCCAACCATCTGGCTGATGATTTTAGGTTCTCCTGAAGAATTTGGAGGTAATTCTTAATTCTTCATTATTCCATTTACTTTCTGTAAAGCACCAGTTCCATTGGCAGCAAAACAGGCCCAGAGCATAATACTACCACCACCATGCTTGACAGTAGGCATGGTGTTCTTAGGGTTAAAGGCCTCACCTTCTCTCCACCAAACATATTTCTGGTCATTGTGGGCAAAAAGCTAATTTTTAGTTTGATCTGACCACAGAACTTTCCTCCAGAAGGCATTTTCTTTGTCCATGTGATCAGCAGCAAACTTCAGTCGAGCCTTAAGGTGGTAGCTTCTAGTTCATAGCAGATCTTTTTGTTGGTTCTCGGTTGAATCATGACCAATTTTCTCTCAGCAGCAGGTGATAGCTTGCGTTTTCTTCCTGATCGTATATATATATATATATATATATATATATATATTGGCCTGCATTCATTCTTGATGTGAGATGTGGTTAAAGGCCTTTTCCAGCAAAAAGGTTCAGACAGGCAGAGTGTGTTCTCACTGCCGCAGTAACATGTCAGACAGAAGTGGCTGACGGAACCTTGGCCAAATAAAAATCAAAACAATGTAACTGTGTTTTTCTTTGGATTTGACAAAAGTCAAATTATGAGTTTGTTGCGTCCCACTCATTAGATTTCCCACTGAATCCACACTCCACTACATGTTCTGACACAATCCCATCCAGCTGGCCTCAGAATGACCACGCTTGAACTCACAATTGCCAGCAGGATATGTAGGATTTTGATTTTAACCATAGAACTGCTGCCAAATTTCTCTAACAGCAATAATACATCAAGCACACACACACACACACACACACACACACACACACACACACACACACACACACACACACACACGACCAGCCAGTGACATTCTTGGCATAATCCCAAATGTATGTGTAATTACAACAACAGAGCAGCATTGCCTAGCACTGTCACACTAAGCCGGACTAAAAGAAGGATATTGATATTGGGAGAAAGAGTGATGCTGGCAGAAAAAAGTAAAACACACAGATTAACTGATGCACATTCAGATGTGGAGGGGTTAAAGCAGGGAGATGCAGCCAGCTGCTGTGTCCTAATGTGGGAGTGAAGACTTATGACTGACGAAGAATTAACAGAGCAAACCATTGCACTGAATTAAAATCCTACACTCCCCACAAGAATGCATCTACGAGGGTTATTTGGTTATCATAGTGACTGACACATATTGGTTTAAATCATATATTGGAATACATTCTACATTATTTTAGATCCTGAACATGGTGTGGGTCGGTTGGTCTGTCCATCTGCTCAACACTTTGGTCCAGAGCCAGATATCTCCACAACCACTTGCTGTGGACATTCATGCTCAGAAGATGTTCAGAAGATGATTTATAATGATTTTGGTGACCCCCTGACCTTCTTTTAATAAAAAATATATTTATTTATCTATTTTTTGTACATTCACATCCTTCCCACCCCCCCTCGCACAGAACTCTGACAGGAAATAAATACTAATGTCAGCACGGACCAAGTACAGAGTGTGGACTGGAGGCCCTCACTGCACAGAACCCCTAACTGCTTGGGGGGTGCCTGCCCATGCTAACATGGCACACACACTCACATCTCTGCAACTGCATGTATGTGTGTAAATCAACATAGTGTAAAAATGTTATTTCCACTCGGGTAATTAATAAAGGACTTATTCTTCTTCTACCGTGTTGACCATTATAGTTTAGCATGTTAGCATACTAACATTTGCTAATAAGCAGTTATCACAAAGTGCAGCTGAGGCTGATGGTACTGATAAATAAGAAAATGTGATCTGATGATGGAACTAGAGAAACAATTGCCCAACGTCATTACGATAATATATAATATAGTAAATGTTTTCAATAAAATGCCAACGTCATTGTTAAACCAGAAAATAAGTAAGGGGATCACCAAAGTCAATAGGATTCCTCTAGTGGGGACCAAACTCAGTACATATTTCAGTAAAGCCGGTACAGATTTCCATGCTAAATATTCTAATAGTATATAAATATTTTAGTCTGGACCAAAGCGGACTGACCAATTGACCAACTGATATTGACATCCCCAGAGCCACCATTAACTATTAAACCCAACTTTCCATTTATACACAAGAAATATAAGGGTATGTAATATGAAGGGTAGATTGCCATGATATTTACTGAACATATTCACACTCCCCAGAAGATGAACCCTTTCCATTTTAGATACTTCCAATGTTTTCTCTTGCATCTCTCAACCTTTTGTAGTTCATTCCACCTCTCTTTGTTTCATACCTATTAACTTGTTTTCCATATTATCACATTATATAATTTCAAAACAAAAAAAAGGTCTTTGTCCAATTTCCACATAGTAAAACATTAAAGCCATTCAATCTTGTCTTTTCTGGGCTGGATTGGATTTAGAAAGTCCATTTGTCTTTCTGTCTCAGCCGTCCTGGGCCAACAGTAGAGTTAGGAGTGACAGCAGCAGTTAAGAACAAGGACATTGCAGAGGGAATTGGGCATTAAAATGTCACTAAATATAGTATGCTTATTGTATTGTGGATTATGTCGAAAACCTAATCATGTTATTTGTGCTCTCCATACTATACTCCTGAGGGATGTTGATAGGGTGTGTTCGGTTGTACCTGGCCAAAGACTTCCTCACTCCAGTAAGTAATATATTCTTTTCCACACTACCTGGTCAGTCAATTAAGTCATATTTCCACTAAGCATCAAAGATAATCCTTGACCATGAAATACTAGTTTGCAAAAACAATCCCAACTCGAGGTGCTCTGTGCACTTGAGGCGCTTAGAAAAATAAAAGCTTTTAGAAACTGTGACAATAGCAATTGCATTTGTTTATAACAGTATGCCTTCACCAATAAAGTGACTGAATATGGAACACAAGCGCTAAACCTGCTCTGAGAAGAAGGAGGTGGCGCGCAAGACACTCATTCTTGGCACAAAGATTGCAGTGCGCAACTGCATTAGCATCGGCCCCACCATGTATCTCGCTACAGCGAGAGAGCCAGATACCAAACAGGCGCAGGCCAGGAAAGAACCTCAGTGCATCACAGGAAAATGCCAGTTTGCTGCTTTCTGTGCTGAGCGCCAACACCTAAATAGAGACTAAGATTTACATACACGCTTTTTCCAGGGCTTTCAACCCAAGAATCAATCAAGATCAAGAATCAACCCATGGATGCAATATATTAATGAGATTGCATTCCATCAAATAAATCTTTATGACCAATGAGCAAGCAGTAAAACAGTATTTTCACTATAAAAAGGTCAGAATACTTCCTCTGCACAGTTGTGAGGAGGAGAAACCTCAGAAAAAGATTAATAATACAAAACCTATGTCTAGAAGAGACACATAATTATTCATTAACATTTTTTATGTTAATAATCCAAACTACAAGCCAGCAAACATGAAAAGAAAATGCCTCTGACACTTTGATTTAACCATTTTTATTGTTGTTAATCGATTTTGTGAAATATCTTTCCCTTGTATGTATTTCATGATTCATTTGTAATTTTGTAATTGTAATTACTCTTTTATTTTCCCCCTAAAACACCTTGTACAGTAAGGTCCTTATTCACACTGTTGGATTGCTTTATATAATTTCCCACTCAATACTGTTACATCATCCAAACCAAATAATCCATTGTCTCAGTATTTATCTGTTTTGAGAGAGGGGATGTCATCATCAAAGCTGTCAGGCTAAAACATACATATATTTTGTTATGAGTACTAACACTAGTCATTCTATTTATTTTAGTTTTACTTCCTGCCTCTCTAGCCCAGCATTCACAGACGATCCTGCCAAAGGCCAGTGAGAGAACACTCTGCTCTCACAGAGGCATGAGTGGCCCTTCACACCTGGAACATCTTAAGCTATTTTAGGTTTTACAAGGGTTTTATCTTTTGTCAGGGATATTAAACAGAATATTTCCCTTATTAAAAGATACAAAATAATAGTATTAATCTTTTGTCATTTCTGCTTCTCACTTCCTCACCTACCACCAGTGTATGTGTCCATTGTGCATTGTGCAATATACAGATACAGTAGATAGATCAATCTATCTACTGTATATAGATCACACACACAGTTGGTCACACACAGCCCACACACTTCCCACTGTTGGAAACTCTAACCCTAGAGCTGAGGCAGAGGAGAGGAGAATAAATTTCATAAAGACACTAATGTTTAAGCAGCTGTTAATCATTCTCCATGTTGTCAGCTACTGCGTGCGTATGCGTGCACACAGTTTTGTTGTATGCTGCATGTGCTCTTTTCTTTGTGAACATCTTTCATCACAACTAGTCTAACATGCACTGCTGAACTGCAGCATAAATGCATGAAACGATCTCAGGAGCAGCATGTATTTGACAGACGATGTCAACTTAGGTAGAGATAACCACAACCCCACACAGGATAAGCAGTTGGGTAATAGAGTGGCTAGTATTTGTCATGTAGTCCTCCTTTAGTAGCTGGTTAGGGTTAGCAGCAAACATTACAATTGAATTACAAAGTCCTGACCATTTATTTTTTTAGGCAAGGAACTCCTAACTTGATTCCCATTCATCCACATGTTGTGAGTTTAAACATTTTGTTGGATGTAGTGACACTGCAGTTTCTCGGGGATACTAGTAGAGCTTGAGAATAGCTGAGGGCCAGCTTTAGTCTTATACAAATATAAATATAAAGATATATATTTTATATAAAAATATAAAATATGTCAAGTTTAACATAAACTGCAGTGGTTTTGTAAACCTAACAACACATGTGGTAGGAAGACCGTTCTACAACATACTACTTATTAATCCTCATGAGTTAGAAGTGGGAATGTGACATAATATGTGTCGTGATCGTGATTTTTGTATATCTTGTTTTATTTTTAAGTGTTCACTCCCCCTTATGTCATGTTTAGTTGTACTTCCTGTCTGTGTGTTTTCCCTCTGTGATTGTTGATCTGTTCCTCCTGTGTCCGTTCACCTTGCTCTTGTGTTTTAGCTTCTCTCCCCAGCTGTGTCTCGTTCCCCTCGTTTAGTGTCTGTGTGTATATATCCCTGTCTTTCCCAGTGTTCCTTGTCAGATCGTCATCTAAGTGTCACCCTTGCAGATATCTCCTCGTGCGCCCTTGTGCTCCCCTGGTTTGTCTTTTCAGTTTACTTTTTACCTTTTGTATTTTTGTTATTTTGTAAGCTTTTTGGAATAAAGCCCTCTTTTTGTTAATCTCCTCGTCTGCTGTCTTGCATTTGAGTCCTCACCTTTTTTCCACCATGACAGTACGATCTGACCAGAAACATGGACTCAGCAAATGTCATGGACGAGGAGACCTATGATTTAATGTACACTTTAATTATATTGTTTGGTGAGTGGAAGCGAAACCCCTGTTGGGGGATGCGACAGGCTGCGCCTAGATTGGCGAGAAAAGAGGTTGCTAAGAAGCCAGAGTTGAAGAGTCTTTTACCTGAGTGGCTTCAGGATGTTGTGGACACTCCACCTTGCCAGTCTAACACTGCCGATCCTTCCACTCAACTTCCTTTTGCCGAGCTGCGGCAACCCCCTTCTCCAGTCGCGCTGCGGCAACCTCCTACTACTGTCGGGCTGCACCAGACCCCAGTCCCTGAGCCATTGCTGTCTCCGCCGGCCTCCTGAGCGGCTCCACCCGCATCCAGCCCGGCCTCCTGAGCGTCTCCGCCGGTCTCCAGCGTGGCCTCCCCACTGGCCTCCTGAGCGGCTCCACCCGCATCCAGACCGGTCTCCTGAGCATCTCCACCGGCCTCCTGAGTGGCTCCACCTGCATCCAGACCAGCCTCCTGAGAGGCTCTGCCCGCCTCCAGCCCGGCCTCCTGAGCATCTGAGCATCTCCGCCCGCATCCAGCCCGGCCTCCTGAGTGGCTCTGCCCGCCTCCAGCCCGGCCTCCCCACAGGCTCCTGAGCGGCTCCACCCGCATCCTGCCCGGGCTCTCCACCGGCATCCTGAGCTGCTTCGCCGGCCTCCTGCCCAGCCCTCCTTGTTTGCCCCTTGTTTAGCGTCTCTCCCCAGCTGTGTCTCGTTCCCTCGTTTAGTGTCTGTGTGTATATATCCCTGTCTTTCCCAGTGTTCCTTGTCAGAGCGTCATCTAAAAGTGTCACCCTTGCAGATGTCTCCTTGTGCTTCCTCGTGCTTCCTCGTGCATCCTGGTTTGTCTTTTCAGTTTACTTTTTACCTTTTTGTATTTGTTGTTTTGTAAGCTTTTTGGCATAAAGCCCTCTTTTTGTTAATCTCCTCGTCTTGCATTTGAGTCCTCACCTTTTCCCCGCCGTGACAATATGTTGATATATACAGTATATAGCAATGTCATTTATTTTATTGTTGAAATGTGCTCATAAAATATTGTTGAAATGTGCTCATAAAATATTGTTGAAATGTGCTCATAAAATAATGTTGAAATGATTAGTCAACTAACAGAAAATAATTCATACAGTTTTCCTAATCAATTGGTCATTCAAGCGAAGATGACAAACATTTCTTTTAACTCCCACATAAAACAAATCTCAAGGACTGCCTTCTTTCATCTACGTAACATTGCAAAAATAAGACGCATCCTGTCTCAAAATGATGCAGGAAAAACTAGTCCGTGCATTTGTTACTTCAAGGCTGGATTACTGCAACTCATTGTTATCAGATTGTCCCAAAAAATCCCTTAAGACTTTTCAGTTGATCCAAAATGCAGCGGCACGTGTATTGACAAGAACAAGGAAACGGGATCATATTACTCCTGTATTAGCTGCTCTACACTGGCTCCCGGTAAAATACAGAATATAATTCAAAATCCTTCTCCTGATTTACAAAGCAATTAATGGTCAGGCTCCAGCATATCTTAAAGATCTCATAGTACCTTATAAACCAACTAGAGCATTACGCTCCCAGACTGCAGGGTTCCTTGTAGTTCCTAGAGTCTCTAAGAGTACAATGGGAGCCTTCAGCTATGAAGCTCCTCTCCAGTGGAACCAGCTTCCAGTTTGTGTTTGGGAGGCAGACACACTCTCCACAATTAAGAGCAGGCTTTCCTTTTTGATAAAGCTTATAGTTAGGGCTGGCTCAGGTTTGCCTGGGATCAGCCCCTAGTTATGCTGCTATAGGCTTAGACTGCCGGGGGACACCTCCCTGCTCTCCTCCTTCTCTCCCTCTCTATCTGTATGCATTATGTAAATGTATGTTACTAACACAGCATCCGGGGCATCATCCCTGGAGTTTCTGTGTCTTTATCGTGGCTGCGCCTGCTGCCCTGGTCCTGGTGGACACCGGGAAGCCTTTTTGACATTTTCCTGGATTCATCTATACTTTCTCTTTTTTCAACACAACACAAGATGGGAGAGGGATCCCTCCTCAGTTGCTCTCCCTGAGGTTTCTTCCATGTTTCCCCCTTTAATTGTCTTTGAGTTTCTAGAAAAGCGCTATACAAATCTAATGTATTATTATTCTTATTATTATTAATATTATTATTATTATTATTATTATTATTATTATTATTATTATTAATTGTGGGGTTTCTTTTAGGAAGTTTTTCCTTGTGTGCTGTGAGGGTCTAAGGACAGAGGGTGTCGTATCCTGTACAGTCTGTAAAGCACACTGAGACAAATGTATAATTTGTGATATTGGGCTATATAAATAAATTTGATTTTCTCATACGTCGTGAGAATTTATATCATTGTAAATAAAATATCTTTAGATTTTGAAAGGGAAGATTGGGGTTCCTCACTGGAGCTGCTGCCCCCGCGACCCGATCCCGGATAAGTGGTAGACGATGGATGGATGGATGGATAGATTTTGAAATGATGGTTAAATTAACAAGCAACTTGGAGACATCACATTGGGCTTTCAGAAAAATTCACCAAGTCAACAATTAATCAAATAATAAAAAATAATAATAAAGATTAGTCAATTATGAAAACAATAATTAGTTGCTGCCCTATACATAGTATATATTTAAACTAATCCCTTCAAAGAACTCCCTTTGTGTAATACGTATATTTGTTGATGGTACATGTCGTACATGCTACAACATACTGTAGCTGTCATCAAACTGTCAGCCAATGATTTTGTAATTGGAGACTCTATATGGACAACACATCTGCCTTCTAATAAAGACATCAGATCATCAGCTATCACTCTCTCCTCACCACACAAGCCTCTCTGCGTCTAAACCTCTCTATTCATTACACCAGCACATCCATCCACACTGCAAATCAGCACTCACTCACTCACACGCACACACACATACACACACACACACACACACTTTTTGCCAATTCTACTCTTCATTTTGCTATGTTTGTGCTGTGTCGACAGAAAGGGCCAATTAAACTGTTGTTTGTGATGCAATAAAACATTAATAAGTGTCTGCAGAGAAATTCACTGAGCTCACACAGGCTGCTGTGTCTAGACTCAAATCTGGACGTACAAAACTGCTTGTGTGCTGCTGTTACATTGCTCATTGGCGCTATAGAAGGGAGATGCGACTTCATACACACAATGGGATCAGATGCCTTAGAAAATGTCTGAAAAAAGACAAAGAAAGACTGTGACCATAACTAAATATATCAGTGTGTAGCAGAAACAACATTATTAGTATATACGTATATATATATATATATATATATATATATATATATATATATACAATATTCATTTAGTTGTATACACATTTTGCTGCAATAATTAAGTGGCTTATTCTAGATAGAATTGATTTTTGACAGTCTCCCTGGAGCAGCTCAGGGTTCAGTGCCTTGCTCTGGGGCACAATGGTGGCAGCCCTGGTAATTGAACTCATAACCATCTGGGTTTGTATTTGGAAGCCAAACCATGTATATATACATATATATATGTATATATACGTATATATACAGTGTTATATATGTATATATACGTAAGATAATAAGACGTAGATATATATAAGTAGATAAGTAGATAGAGGATAGAGAGAGAGAGAGAAGGAGAGAGAGAAGAGAGAGAGTGGAGAGGATATAGATAGAGATATATATATATATATGTATAGGGATAGTAGAGATAGATGGGAGAGATAAGAGATAGATGAGGAGAGATAGCAAGGAATCATAGATAGGGACAGATTAACTAGATATAAGAGAGAGAGACAGAGAGAGCGTAGAGAACAGAGAGAGAGAGACACTAGAACAGAGAGAGAGACAGACAGATGACAGAAGAGAGAGTAGAGAAGGAGAGAGACACAGATAGAGATAACACATAAGAACCCAGAAGAACACACAGACAGAGAGAGAGACACAGAGAAGAGAGAGAGAGAGACACAGACAGAGAGAGTAGATAGAGAGAGACACACAGAGAGATAGATGAGACACAGAGAGAGAGAGAGATATAGATATAGTATATATATAGAGATGTGGGAGAGATATAAGATAGATAGATATATATATAGACACACACATAGAGACAGAGAGAGAGAACACACAGAGAGAGAGAGAGAACACACACAAGAGAGAGAGAGAGAGACACACACAGAGAGAGATATATAGACACACACAGAGAGAGATAGAGAGACACACACAGAGAGTAGAGAGAGATACACACACAGTAGAGATATATATACACATATAGATTAGAGAGATAATATATATAGATATATAGCGACACACATATATAGATATATAGATATATATATATATATATATATATATATATATACACCATATATTATATATATATATATATATATATATACACACATATATATATATATATATATATATATATATATATACACACATATATATATTTATATACTTGACAACTTGTCTATCGTCTCCTCATTACTACGCACGCCCACATTGGTGACCCTGACGTTTTAAGAACATTCGAGCTGTCGGAGATGGAGAAGGCGGACCGTCTGTTGTCGCTCACCGGACTTGGCGACAGCAAACCGTCCGAGTTGCTGGAGAGGATGTTGGCTGTTTTGGGCTCGGCGGATCCCGCTTTTCTGTTTACCCACATTTTTCTGCGCCAGCTCCCGGCGCCTGTGCGCACCGCGCTCGCCAGCTCTCCACTCTCCTTCACTAAGGACTATCGCGCGCTGGCTGCTGAGGCCGACAGGATCTTTCTCGCCAGCCGGACACCATGGCTGGCGGATACGGCCCCCCGATGGACGCCGCGAATGGCACACCTATACGCACCTACGCCACCAGGTACGTGGAGGTGAGTTTCGGCGGGCGGCGTTTTGGCTGGGACTTCATCATGGCCGCGGTGTCGGTTCCCCTCCTGGGCGCTGATTTTCTGTGTGCCTTTCACGTACTGGTGGACGTTACGAATTGTCGACTCATCGATGCTGTTTCGTTCGCTACATACTTGTGCACGCCCGGAGGTGCGGGAACGCTCGGCCTGTCCAACATGCTTGCCTCCGGAGACTCGTATCAACGCCTCCTTGCAGAGTTTCCGGACCTCACCACGCCTACGTTTTCGTCAGCGGTTGCCAAGCACGGAGTAGAGCACCATATCGTCACGGACGGCGCCCCGGTCTACGCACACGCTCGACGCCTCGACCCAGCTAAACTCGCCATCGCCAAGGGGGAGTTCATGGCCATGGAGCGCCTTGGCATCGTGCGCCGCTCTGACAGCCCGTGGGCCTCTCCCTTGCACATGGTGACGAAGGCTGACGGTAATTGGCGCCCCTGCGGGGATTTCCGCCGCCTGAATAACATTACGACCCCCGACCGGTACCCCATCCCACACATCCAAGATTTTTCCCCCCACCTCGAGGGAGCAACCATCTTCTCCAAGGTGGACTTGGTGCGTGGCTACCACCAGGTACCGGTCCACTCACAGGACGTGCCGAAGACTGCAGTCATTACGCCGTTTGGGCTCTTTGAGTTCCTGCGGATGCCTTTCGGACTCAAGGGGGCGGCACAAACATTCCAGAGGCTGATGGACTCTGTACTGCGAGAAATGCCGTTCTTGTTTGTTTATTTAGACGACATTCTCGTAGCCAGTGCCTGTGCAGAGGAGCACCTGACACACCTCCGGCAGCTGTTCGAGCGGCTCAGTGCTCACGGGCTTATCGTTAACCCAGCAAAGTGCCAGTTTGGTGTGCCATCCATCAACTTCCTCGGACACCTTGTCTCGCCGGATGGAGCCGTTCCACTCCCCGCCAGGGTGGATGCCGTCGCCAGTTTCCCACGCCCCCGCACCGTTAAGTCCCTGCAGGAGTTCCTGGGCATGGTGAACTTTTATAATAGGTTCATTCCCCGCGCAGCTCACCTCATGCAGCCCCTGTACGACGCGCTGCGGGGTAAAAAGCAGAACGCAGATGTGGACTGGTCCCCTGATAGGGACATAGCCTTTGACGACGCCAAGGCTGCGCTGGCCAGCGCTGCTTTACTGGCCCACCCGTCTCCCACGGCCCCGATTGCCCTCACGACTGACGCTTCCGACTATGCAGTGGGGGCGGTGTTTGAACAGTGGGTGAGTGGTGCCTGGCAGCCACTCGCTTTTTTCAGCCGCAAGCTACGTGACAGCGAGAAGAACTACAGCACTTTCGACCGGGAGCTCCTAGGTCTCTTTCTCGCCATTCGGCACTTCAGGTTTCTGCTTGAGGGCCGCCTTTGTGGACCACAAGCCACTGACGTTTGCTATGGCCAAGTCCGCCGAGCCGTGGTCTGGCCGCCAACAGGAGCCACCTCTCTGCTATTTCAGAGTTCACCACAGACATACAGCACGTAGCCGGAAAGCACAATTTGGTCGCCGACTGCCTCTCTCGACCTGTGGTGCCGGCCGTCCATTTAGGCCTTGACTATGCTGGCATGGCTGCCGACCAGGCCACTGACATGGAAGTGCAGGCCTACCGGACAGCCACCACTGGGCTGCGGTTAGAGGATGTGGAGTTTGATGACGTCAACACCACACTCCTCTGCGATGTCTCCATGGGTCAGTCCCGACCTATGGTTCCCACTAGCTGGCGGCGCCGAGTTTTTGATGCCATTCACAGCCTTTCGCACCCAGGCGTGAAGGCGTCCACTAAGCTAGTGGGGGCTAAGTTTGTCTGGCCTGGCCTTCGGAAGGACGTCAAGAGCTGGGCTGGCTCCTGTGTGGCGTGCCAGCGTTCCAAGGTGCACCGTCACACAAAGGCCCCCTTGGCACCGTTTCTCGTGCCCGAGAGGCGTTTTGATCACGTGAACGTAGACCTTGTGGGCCCCCTGCCCCCCTCCCGGGGGTTCACTCACCTCCTCACTATGGTGGACAGGACGACCAGGTGGCCAGAAGCGGTTCCACTGTCATCAACCACGTCTGCAGACGTGGCTCGGGCGTTTGTCGGATCCTGGGTGGCCCCTTTTGGAACACCATCGGACCTCACCTCTGACAGAGGCTCCCAGTTTACGTCCGAGCTCTGGACTGCTGTCGCTGAGAGCCTGGGGGTGAAACTCCACCGCACCACAGCATACAACCCACAAGCCAACGGGCTTTGCGAGCGGTTTCATCGCTCCATGAAAACTGCTCTGCGGGCCAGCCTCACGGACGGCGGCTGGGTTGACCGACTCCCATGGGTCATGCTCGGCCTCCGCTCTGCCCCCAAGGAGGACCTCCATGCCTCGTCTGCGGAGCTAGTTTATGGCCAGCCGCTTCGGGTCCCGGGTGAGTTTCTACCGGTTGCTGCGGCTCCCTGGTCTGCTACATTACAACGAACGGGGCTCCGGCACAGCGCTGGTGACTTTGCTCCTATCCCCACTTCTCACCACTGCCTCCCTCCGTCCTATGTCCCCAAGGATCTTCAGTCGGCCACCTATGTTTTTATACGCCATGATGGCCACTGTACTCCCTTGCAGCCTCCCTATGACGGCCCCTTTCGCGTACTGGAGGCAGGGCCGAAAAACTTTTTGGTGGACAAGGGGGGGAAGTCGGAGCGGGTCTCGGTGGACCGTCTCAAACCTGCCCATTTGGACCTGGACAGGCCGGTTGAGTTGGCCGTGCCCCCGCGGCGTGGTCGCCCCCCTGCCAGGCCCCGGGACCCTGACCCACCAGTGCGCACCTCAAGCCCTGCACTGGCCCCTGTTGGACGGGTCAAGTCCCCCATCCCTGCACCTTCACTGGTGAAGCGCAGTCGGTTTGGACGCCCACTCCGCCCACCGCCGGGTGGGCCCTTTCACTTTTGACTGTTCGGTTGTGTAGGTTCTTGTTTCAGTTCTAGTGAATTCTGGGGGGGCCTGTGTGGTGACCCACTTGGGACACAGACATTCATTGAACATTATGAGAGGAGACACGTCTCCTTTAAGACAGGTAACCCAGGAGCTTTCTGGGAAAGGTTAAGGGTTAATGGAAGTGAGCAACCAGGGGTTGTTATTATTTTACCTGTCGTGACTGTTGTGGGTGGAGGCTTGACTACTGCCGCTGTATCGCTGTTCATGTTGGGAAGTAAACGTTCGACTTGACAACTTGTCTATCGTCTCCTCATTACTACGCACGCCCACAATATATATATATATATATATATATATACACACATACACACACATATATATATATATACACATACTCACACACATATATAAATATATATACACATATATATATATATCCATCCATCCATCCATCCATCCATCGTCTACCGCAGGGGTCGGGAACCTTTTTGGCTGGGAGAGCCATAAAAGCCAAATATTTGTTTATGTATTTCCTTGAGAGCCATATATTTAATCAATTTGAACGCAACTTTATGCATGCATTTTTTTAAGAATAACACGTCTCCGAGTACTAATAGCGCTATCAGTGTTGCATTGAACAGGTGCTCTTTTATTAAATAAACTAAACGCTTACGTTATTTATCTCATTTATGAACACGTTTCCGTGTTTACTGCACGGGTGTCAAACTCAAGGCAATTATGACCTATTTAACCTCTTATATCTGTTGTTGTTGGTGTTGTTTTTGTTGTTGTCCTGCATTTTAGCGCCTTGAGATTGCTTTTAGCTTTGAAAGGCGCTTTACAAATACAATTTATTATTATTATTATTATTATTATTATTATTATTATATCTGGCCCGTGAGAAAATATCATATGTCTGTCATAACTGGCCCGCCGATTTTGGTAATTAAATCAATGCATGGCACAACCACGGGAAAAGACATTTGAGGAAGTATCTAAATGTGTGAATGAAATGAAAGTTTTTGGAAAGCAAAGAGAAACACACCACAGATCTCTGGGACGATGTGAGCTGGACTGTTTGTGCGACATAACGAAGCATCTCACTGTTAAACCTGCAGCTTCAGGGCCGTGTGTGGGCCAGAAGGAAACTTTGGTCACTACGTGTTTCCAAACACTGACAAACATCTCCACCTCTGTGTTCCCGACAGCATTCTGCTGATCAACTGAGACCATTTGCCGACTTTGCTGCTCAGATATTTTAATTGAACTGCTCAGCAACCCGTCTGCAGTTGACTTAAATATGTTCCATATCTTTTTGCACTTTATGTGTATCCTGTTCAATAAATGTGGACCGTGTTTGGCCCTCGACGTAGTCCCAGTTTTTAATGTTGGCCCTCTCTGTGAATGAGTTTGACCCCCCCGGTCTACTGCTTGCTTTGCGCAGTTTCTCCTCAGCTGTTTCGCGAAGGGCAGGGCTACACACACACACACACACACACACACACACACACACACACACACACACACACACACGTGTGTGTAAGTGTGTGCGCTGTGCAGTCAGAGACAGAGCGGAGGAAAGGAGAGGGGAGAACTAAAAACAAATCCGCTGCTAAATGTTTTACTTTAAAATGACACCGTATAATTGTTTATTACTTGTTAATCATGTTAAAAAATGTCAGCTCAAAATTGTCTGCGAGCCATATCGCGTCATCAAAAGAGCCATAGGTTCCC
Source organism: Cottoperca gobio (assembly GCF_900634415.1). Classification (NCBI taxonomy): domain Eukaryota; kingdom Metazoa; phylum Chordata; class Actinopteri; order Perciformes; family Bovichtidae; genus Cottoperca; species Cottoperca gobio. Next base: position 249,946 of record NC_041373.1, read on the forward strand.
GACCCCTGGTCTACCGCTTATCCGGGATCGGGTCGCAGGGGCAGCAGCTCCAGTAAGGAACCCCAATCTTCCCTTCTCCGGGCCACATCCTCCAGCTCCGACTGGGGGATCCTGAGGCGTTCCCAGGCCAGTGAGGAGATATAATCTCTCCACCGAGTCCTGGGTCTTCCCCGGGGTCTCCTCCCAGCTGGACGTGCCTGGAACACCTTCCTAGGGAGACGCCCAGGTGGCATCCTGACTAGATGCCCGAACCACCTCAACTGGCTCCTTTCAACGTAAAGGAGCAGCGGCTCTACTCCGAATCTCTCACGGATGGCTGAGCTTCTCACCCTATCTCTAAGGGAGACGCCAGCCACCCGTCTGAGAAAACCCATTTCGGCCGCTTGTACCCGTGAGCTCGTTCTTTCGGTCATGACCCAGCCTTCATGACCATAGGTGTGGGTAGGAACGAAGATCGACCGGTAGTTTGAGAACTTGAGTTGTCTAACCAAGGCAGCAACGAGACACCAAAGCACGGCTGGGCACTTACAAGCAACGGTGCTTTTGAAAACCTTTGGGACACCCGATCTACAGCTCAACGAACAAGTGCGCAGGGAAACAGAGCTCCACAACGCATTGGGAAATGCGGATTTATTGATTATAAATGCTTCGGAAATATTAATATAACTCTGTTGTACTTGACTATGTTAAGGTGATGCAACGCCGGGTTATACTGCGTTTCTGTTTAAATGTATAGTTTCTAGAGCCATGGCGTCATAATGATGGTATTAAGAGGTGGAATAATTCAGGTAGGACTGTGTAGGACATCACTGAAGGCCTAGGTGGAAAATGCACGGCCCGCCACTGGTCAAAGGTGTATCTTATCATCAGGCTGCACTCATGGGCCAGCTAAATTAGACTTTGTTTAGAAACATTAACTGTATAATTACTGCAGGTCAATGTACAGGTACAGACAGAAAAATACACATTCTTACATATTTAATAGCATGTATATCTGTATTGTGTTTTACTCGTACTGGAGAAAAACAGAGATTATGATGCTCAAGTGTTGACTCTCAGTTTTAATTAAAGGAGCTGGAGTACAGTGAATTCATGTAATTTGACACAATTTTACTTCACAGGCAAAGACAAAATAATAATCTAAATCATGTTTTCATGAGGGAAAGAAACACTTCTCAATTTCTCAATTTAATCAGTTTAATCAAAATACCATCTAATCATATAACTATTATCACTGTCAACACACAGTGAACATGATAAACTTCACAAAGATAGGATTTGTTGCATACATGTTTGGTTTGCAATGACCTTACAGCAGAGGTTAACCACCCGTTACAGGAATATTATGATCATGCTTCAGAGCAACATGAAACCATTTCAAAAACGACATTACAGGTCATTTAACAGACGCTCTTATGCAGAGCGACTTACAGTGAACTAACTACATGAAATTGTTTGAAGATAAAGCAATTTTTATTTAATTTTAATTTTGTATTTCTTGCTTTGCGCATTCACATTCCCTCCTCAGCTGTGTTTCGCTCCCGACACACACACCTAATGTCAGAGACAGAGCGGAGGAAAGGAGAGGGCACTTCTCTACAATATATACAGTAGGGGGTCCCTGCTCCACGCTCCACCAGTTTGGGGGTCCTTGGCCTGAAAAACGTTGAAGACCCCTGACCTATGGTGCAGTTAGGTGGCAGCAAAGGCCAATCCACATTACACATGTCTCAGTTTAAAACAAATGTGTACAATATTCAAGCTAGCAGCATGGATGAAAAACTCTATCCACCGCCGGCAAATTGAAGGCAAAGATATGGGAGCCATGCCTGAATTTTAAGTGTTTAAAGTTGTTTGTTTGCTGTGATACAGAATAGTAAAGAACAGCTGTTGTAGTACATTTTGTGTAAGTCATTATTCAAAATCAACGTGTATCACAATATGTATCGTATCGTGGTCTCTGTAACGTGTTAGGTATTGTATCGTGAGATTCTAAAGATTTTGGTTATCCTTGGAAAATCAAACTACAAATGAATAGTATTGTTTCCAAAAACACATGACATGAACATTTATAGTATACGTGCAAACAGAAGTTAATTGCTCTGGGAATACAATAAAGTTATCCTGACCTAATAAATACAACACTTTCTACATTGTTAAGAAACACCAATCAGTGCCTTGGTGGATAAGAAGAAACATATTCCGAATCATCCTGTTCTGGCTATTCCTTAAAGAGACAGCATGAAAAGGACAGAAGGAAAGTCATGCAGTGTGGGTCATGAATGTTATGTTACATACGTCCTTATTAAGCCATGAGATAGATTATAAAACAATTGTATTGAATATTGTATTATTATTAAAGCACTACAGCTAGATAATAAAATTCATTTTTTTGGCATCAGCAGCAATGCAGTGCAGCACCCAATGCAGCTTTCTCAAAGACAACATCAATAATTGAGCAGCAGAGTGTCAATGGCCCCATTTTCACTTGTCATTTCACAGTGCAACTGAATCTAGAGGAATCTTCTTCTAGACTGTGAACATATTGTTTACTAAGTTAAAGTGTATTTGCTTTAAATAGGTGTTTCTGCTTAAACTTTATTTGGTTTACTGCTAGTCTTAATAGCTGTTGAGTGAGTTTCAATTGCTAGCCATCAGTCAGGGCCATCTGGGTGACTGATTGCAGTGGGTGTGGCTAACACAGCTTTAGCTACCCAAGTATTCAAGTCTGAAATTTAAGGAAACAGCATTTGTTTGGAGCGGCAGCTCCAGTGGCAGCGTTATCTCGTTCTGCTTGCTCCTAGTTCAAATATGTGTAGACTTCCCATTCCTGTTCATGTGTCTTCTCAAGTATATTTTAGGCCTTGCACATGCTTGCAACATCGCCATAACCTCACCACTTTTGTCCATCCCACCCTCTCCTCAAATACCAAGCACCTTATCACAAGGGGCCTGTGGAACTGCCAGTCAGCTACTCGCAAGACTGAGTTCATCTCGGGGTACACCTCCTAGCAATACTTTGACTTCCTTGCTCTCACTGAGACTTGGATCACACCAGATAACACCTTCACCCCTGCTGCTCTCTCCACTGCCTACTCCTTCACCCACTCACCTAGACCTATTGGTCCACTGATTTCCCCCAAATGGAGTTTATCTCTCTACCCATTGCCAGACTTCACTCCTTCGTCTTTCGAATTTCATGCCGTCACTGTAACACAGCCGGTTAAATTAACCATGGTTGTTCTTTACTGTCTTCCGGGTCCTTTTTGGGGGAATTGGATGTTCTTACAATGCTGGCAACCACCTCGACCTCATATTCACCAGAAACTGCTCTACCTCTAACCACTCTGTAACCCCGCTTCACATCTCTGATCACTTTTTTATGTCCGCCGTAACCTTTGCTCCCTCTTTCCCCCCTCTTGCCTCAGCTGCCCTCTCAGCTCTCTCTTCATCTGACTCTTTCTCACTCATGCTTGCCAACTATGACACAGACACTCACCTCTCTACTCTGTCTTCTCTGGACACTATCCCCTCTCACCTTCTCCAGTCTATTACTCCTGACCTTCTTCTTTTTCTAACCCAACTCATCAACACTTCCTTAACAACTGGTTCCTTTCCAAACACTCTTTAAGAGGCAAGAGTGAATCCTCTCTTAAAGAAACCCTCACTCTCCCCTTCTGAAGTGAACAACTACAGGCCTGTCTCTCTTCTTCCATTTCTTTCCAAAATACTTGAGCGTACGGTTTTCAATCAACTCTCGTCTTACCTTTACCAGAACAACCTTCTTGATCCACTACAATCTGGTTTCAAGGAAGGCCACTCAACTAAGACTGCCCTCCTCGCTGTCACTGAGGAACTTCACACTGCTAGCTCAGCGTCCCTCTCCTCTGTTGTCATCCTTCTGAACCTTTCTGCTGCGTTCAACACAGTGAACCACCAGATCCTCCTTTACACCAGTGGTCCCCAACCACCTACAGGGTAACTTGGAGAGGATCTGCGTCAGAACCCTATCAGCTCACCACTGCGGTTCCACAGGGCTCCGTCCTGGGTCCCCTCCTCTTTTCTCTGTACACCAACTCACTTGGCTCTGTAATGCACTCTCATGGCTTCTCCTACCACAGCTACACAGATGGCACTGGACTGGAACCCAGGTGGAGGCACAAATCTCTGCTTGTCTGGCTGACATCTCTCAGTGGCTGTCCGCACACCACTTAACCTTGACAAGCTACAACCAAACTGCTTTTCCTTCCGGGGAAAGGCTCTCCCATCCAATACCTTATTATCAACATTGACACCTCGGATGTTTCCCCAACTCAGACTGCAAGGAATATGGGAGTGGCACTGGACGACCAACTGTCCTTTAATGCCAGCTACTGCAGATACACTCTTTACAATATCAGGAGGATACGTTCCCTACTGACCCAGAAGACAGCTCAGGTTCTGGTCCAGGCTCTTGTCATCTCATGCCTTAACTACTGCAACTCCCTCCTGGCTGGACTGACTACATGTGTAATCTGACCTGTACAACTGCTCCAGGATGCAACAGCCCAACTGATCTTTAATCTACCCAAATTCACAGCTGCTAAAAGACTCTGGTGCTTGCTACTGTGATGTGAATGGATCAGGCCCATCCTACATCCAAGCCATAGTCAAATCATCCACCCCAGCTTGCTCACTTCGCTCTGCATCGGCCAATCGGCTTGGTATTACCACACTGTGACCCAGATACCCCTCAAAGAAAACCTGCCTGTTTGATATCTATATCTATCTCATAGATCATTTATCTATTTACCATTTAAAAACCAAGCTCCGAAATGCAAAGAATAGCATTGTATCTCTTTGCCATATTTTGGAATGATAATAATCTTGGGTTGCAGTTATTGTTGGATGGTTTGTGCACATTTCTATGCATTTTGTTAACAGACACAATTAATGAAATAGAAATAAGTGAATGAAAACAGATCTTTTGGATTAGACAAAGTGTTCTCAGCAGAGTGGTGAGTATGACATGACTTTGCTGTTGTACATATGGAATCCGTGCTGTGAAAATGTACATTACACTGAATTTATCAAGACAATAGTAAAACATATTTGTAAACAGGAGAAGTTCAGATAACATGAAGGACTCTTACTAAAATAAATACAATGTATTTACAGTATATCTCAAAAGTGAGTACACCCTTTAGATTTTTGCAAATATTCTGTTATATCCTTTCAGGGGATAACATTATCCTACTGAAACTTTGATATAACTTAAAGTAGTCAGTGTGCTGCTTGAATAACAGTATAGATTTATTGTCCTTTGAAAATTACTCAGTACACAGCTGTTAATGTCTAAACAGCTGGCAACAAAAGTGAGTACACCCCATAGTGAACATGTCTAAATTGTTCCCAAAGTGTCAATATTTTGTGTGACCACCATTGTTATCTAGCACTGCTTTAACCCTCCTGGGCATGGAATTCACCAGAGCTGCACAGGTTGCTTCTGGAATCTTCTTCCACTCCTCCACGACGACATCACGGAGCGCACGGATGTTGGACACCTTGCACTCCTCCACCTTCCTCTTGAGGATGCCCCACATGTGCTCAATTGGGTTTAGGTCTGGAGACATACTTGGCCAGTCCATCACCTTAACCTTCAGCTTCTTCAGCAAGGCCGTTGTCATCTTGGAGGTGTGTTTAGGGTCATTATCATGTTGGAAAACTGCCCTACGGCCCAGTTTCCGAAGAGAGGGGATCATGCTCTGCTGCAGGATGTCACAGTATATATTGGAATTCATGTGTCCCTCAATGAAATGCAGCTCCCCAGTGCCGGCAGCACTCATGCAGCCCCAGACCATGATGCTGCCACCACCATGCTTGACTGTAGGCAAAACACATTTGTCTTGGTACTCCTCACCAGGGTGCCGCCACACACGCCGGACACCATCTGACCCAAACAGGTTTATTTTGGTCTCATCAGACCACAGGACATGGTTCCAGTAACTCATGTTCTTGGATTCATTGTCTTCAGCAAACTGTTTGCGGGCTTTCTTATGCATCGGTTTCAGAAGGGGCTTCTGTCTGGGGCGACGGCCATACAAACCGATTTGATGCAGTGTGCGGCGTATGGTCTGGGCACTGACAGGCTGACATCCCACTTCTGCAACCTCTGCAGCAATGCTGGAAGCACTCGCACGTCTATTTTTGGAAACCAACCTCTGGATATGACGCTGAACACGTGGACTCAACTTCTTTGGTCGACCCTGGCGAGGCCTGTTCCGAGTGGAACCTGTCCTGGAAAACCGCTGTATGATCTTAGCCACTGTGCTGCAACTCATTTTCATGGTGTTGGCAATCTTCTTATAGCCAAGGCCATCTTTGTGAAGCGCAATAATCCTTATTTTCAGCCGCTCAGAGAGTTCCTTGCCATGAGGTGCCATGTTGTCCAGCATTCAGAGAGAATTGTGCCCAAAACACCAAATTTAACAGCCCTGCTTATCATTTACACCTGAATCCTTGTAACACTAACGAGTCACATGACACCAGGGCGGGAAAACAACATCATTGGGCACAATTAGGACATGTTCACTATGGGGTGTACTCACTTTTGTTGCCAGCTGTTTAGACATTAACAGCTGTGTACTGAGTAATTTTCAAAGGACAATAAATCTATACTGTTATTCAAGCAGCACACTGACTACTTTAAGTTATATCAAAGTTTCAGTAGGATAATGTTATCCCCTGAAAGGATATAACAGAATATTTGCAAAAATCTAAAGGGTGTACTCACTTTTGAGATATACTGTATAAGACAGGAGAAAGAAAAGCCTGTCTTTTATTTAAGCCCGTGTCTAATACAGGCCAGGTTCTCTCTGCATTTGAGGTAAATTAAAGGCCGCTATTTGAGGATCTACAGTTGTAAAATAAAATCTGGAACCGTTTTTAATAATTACACACTTCATTATATTTAATACAATTTAGTTGGTTTGTATAAAAGTACCCACCAACCACCTATGTCATTAGAATAGACCAGCATTGTGTTTTAAAGCTTCATCCACCTCAAATTCACACATAAGGTCACAAAAATGGTCTGATAAAAGAGGATTATGTGAACATACTAACAAACGGTAAATTTCAACACCATATCCCAGAACAAGGTCCAGAGTTTAGACAGTTGGTTCATGTACATTCTGACTGAATTTAAATTTAATAATGAGATAAAGGCATTATTAAGGCTGTCACTATCAACATCCACATGAATATTAAAGTCACCTACAATAATTACTTTATCTGTTTTAAGGACTAAACTTGATAAAGATTCTGAGAATTCAGATAGAAATTCAGAATACGGACCAGGAGGGCGGTACACAGTAACAAATCAAATTGGCTTTATTGTTTTCCATGTTGGGTTTGAGAGCGTAAGAACAAGGAAAGAGTTATAGTTTAGTTTAGGTTTAGGATTGATCAAGAGGTTTAAGTTGAATATGGCTGCAGCTTCACCTCCTCGGCCAATGCCTCGAGTATTAATATGACCAGGTGGACTGGATTCATTTAGACTGACATATTCTTCATGTCTCAGGTTTCAGTGTGACAAAAATAAATAAATCTTATTATCTGATATTAAATAATTTACCAATCCAGCTTTAGATGACAAAGATCTGATGTTTAAGAGCCCACATTTAATGTTTCTATTCTAGTTGCACTTTTGCAGCGGTGGTGATTTTATTAATTTAAGTGGTCGTGGGGCAGTCAGAGTCACTTTGGGGATTTGAGCGGGTGACAGCCAGCGTCGGAATGATGACATGCGGCTCAACAACTAACAACTGGTTAGATTTGGAAGGGGACCAGAGAAAACTACAGAGTCCGACATTGTCTTTGCAAATGTACACACCGACCTTACATTCATTTTAGTGCACTCATTACCACCGACGTGAATAAAGCCAGCAGTTTTGAATGTGCTTCTATGTTGCCCGCTCTGGCCCCAGGAATGCACGTGACTATGGCCGCTGGTGTCTCAAACCTCACGTATCTAAAAATTGGGCTACCGATAACCAGAGTTGGCTTGTCAGCTGGGTGTGAACCTGTTAGAAACAGCAAGTGGTTGGTGGTGAGCCGTGGGGCTTCTGCTTACACTTCTTTCGGACAGTCACCCAGTCTCCCGGCTGCTCAGGAACTGCCGGGGGACAGCTAACAGGAGTTACCTCTGGTCGGCGAGAGAGTTATGAGTGCTTGAGCAGTACTCATTGAGGTTTAGATATATGACGGTTAGTTAGCCGCTGTGATCAAGAATATAGCCACAATAACTGAGTCAAGCAAGAGCAGCTAAAGTACGCTACCAGAAACACAGAAACGTAGGATAAACCGTAAATGACAACACATTGTACAAGTACAACATGATAAGGTATCACAAATGCTCAGGTTCAGGCAAGGTTGCAAAATAATTATTAGACATGTCACTATGTCAAATATTTGTTTAACAAGAAATAAATGCATACAAACTTATACAGGGTGGGCTGAATGGACGTGGCAGTGTCGTTTTGCGAAGTACCTGTATGTGCCGGTCTGATCTATGGCAATCTGGTTGTTTAGCCTTATCTCTAAGCTAGCTGGCCAGACACCACAGCATCCTATACTGCTTCAATGGGAGAGTGCTGAATTTACAAGTTACAGAGAGCATATTTACCACATTTTGTCAGAGGCTACATTTAATAAAACAAAAACTAAGTTCCTTTTCATATCCAGGTTCACGGAGCAGGAGAAGAATTCTTCAGTCTTTAAATGTCCTTGTGACAGGAGATTGTAAATGGAAGGTAATGTCATGCAGTAGGTGTGTTTTTATCTGAGCTGTGCAACTGACTTCAGGTCAAGTTTCCCATTTGAGATAATAAAGTTGCTGAACTGAACTGAACTGAAGATCAGTTGTTCTTTTATTTTTGTATTATTGAAGTGTAGCCTATGTGTATGCCATATTATTGGATTTGTGCTGTTCTATGCGACCTTTTCAGACTAGCTAGTGAATGATGATCAGCTTATTTAACTTAATGCATTATGGAGAGCTGACAAAGTGCACCTCAGTGTTGGCATTTGTCTGAGATCAGTTGTGAAATTGAAGAAGTCTTGGATATTTCATAAACTTGGATAGAGCAGTTAATTCAAGATGCCTTTTGTGGTCTATTAGGGGCTGAGAACTGCAATGTTTATGGTTAGCACTGAAGAGCACTGCTACTGTCTTCTCTATCATATATAGGACACTTCACATGAAGTTAGACTTTACAGAGTTTACTGGTGTCTTTGAGAGGCTGCAGCCAGCCTCTGGGACCAGAGCAAAATACAGCACTGCAGCAGCAACCTGTCAGTGTGTGTTGGTTCTATGCCATAGGTAGGTCTTCTAGAAATAGGCTGCACATGCACATCCATCCACACATTAGCAATGATGTATGAGATGCTACACAAACTCCTTGCATGCTCTGCTCTCCCTCTCTGACACACACACACACACACACACACACACACACACACACTCTCACAAACTCTCTCACACACACACGCTCACCTGCTCAACTCACTGTATGTAGGTTGCTGCAACAACGGAGGGTCACAGCACAGAGAAAGTAAATGTTATCTTACTTTTCCCTGTTTAAAGAAGCAAGACAACAAGGAGCACATACATTTAAGTGTGTAGAACAGGCTTCTATGCAAAGGCTACAATTTAGAATGTCTTAGATTGATCCTAGTTTCATTTTACAAAGGTTAGTTTCTTTACTCAATTAAAACTAAGACCAAATGAGCTGTGAAAATATTGCTTTAAACGTAATGAAATTGCACAGACACTGGCCAGGTGTGAAGAGGGCTCTATGCTGGCTTTTTCTGCTCCATTTGGAGTGTAACCTTTGGAACAGCTATAATCACATCAAGCTAACTGGTTGTTAGCATGCTAACATATGCTAATCAGCACTAAACACAAAATACTGCTGAGGCTGATGTTGTTCACAATGTAGTATAATCAGGGGAAAAAACAGGGTTTGTCCCCTGAACACATCATTAGTACGTTTATTGCGTCCCAAACACATTTTCTCCTATGTCCTGACGGTACCTATGGTACCTACAGTCCTGCATTCTATTCAATAGTGTTCAAGATATTTCCATCTACTAAAGTGTCTGACTGTCTGACTGACTGACTGACCAACCAACATTCCCATCCCGAGGGCAGAAGATGTAAGGTCATGGTCATTAAAACCACAAGAGTTAAAAGTAAGGATGCCATGGTGAGGAAATTCTTCCACAGGTGAATCAACTCATGACAGCACCCGTGTTACCGATTACACAGGACATGTTACAGGAAAAGATAACAGTAATGCTTTCTTTGAACTTTACCATTGGATGGCTGTGTGTCTTGCTTCTCCGGTCGAGTTTTCGCTGAGGTGCCCATTTTGGCAGACTCACTCTTGTGGTGCACTTGAAGGTGCGTGTAGATTAGAGGTGTTGCCTCAGGTCGCTCATTAACATTAGCTTTATTAACATAATTCTTTATTAGCATTGGTATAATTCTTTTGTTTCTCGCTTTGAAACCAAATTCTCCGCCACTGTCTTTTTGGTCATATCGTTGACTCGTTGCTCTTGTCATGTGATAATTGAATTCTGACTCCTGCTACTAAATGCTGTGACTCTGCTGCTGGTGTAATTGCGTCCGTTGTCCGTTGTCTGACTAAGCATTGATAAAAAGCTTCCTAATATACAAATTTGTATTTATACTTTTTTTATTTTTTTTATTGATAAGCCTGGGCACTGAAATACAAAAATGAGGTGGTAGCAGTCGGCAAGTGTTGTAATTGGTTTATAACTCTTGGATCACCAATGTGCTGAGCAAATGTCATGATGTGTGGTCCATTACACTACAAGATATCAGGTGCTTTAAAGCCCCTAGGCCAGGGGTGTCCAAACTACGGATCATTTTTAATTGGCCCGCAGCACATTCTAAAAGTCTAATGGAATATGGCCCAGATAGAAACTTGAGCTTGAATGTATTGTACGTCTTAGTTCTAACACAGAAACACAGTTTTGACTTGTCAGCTAACTTAAAACAGATAAAGCTTGTGCTTTAGATTTTTACTCGATTGCATGTGATGAGAGCACCGATGCGACAGACACCGCACAGCTGTTCACTTTATTGCAGGGAGTTGACGATAACTTTTGCGTTATGGAAGAGCTGCTTGGTCTTAGCAGTCTAAAGGGCACAACATAATTCGAGCACGAGGACTTTACCACAGAGAATTTCAAGCTTTCCTGTCTGATGTCGATGCTGAATACGGGAACGTACTCCACCGTGCTGATGTGCGCTGGCTGAGTCGCGGCTCCGTGCTGCAGCGGTTTTATTCCCTGAGATCAGAAATCGATCTGTTTTTGAAAGAGAAGGACCGACCTCTTCATGAGCTCAGTGACCCTCCATGTTTGGCATGTTTTAGTTGATCTTACTGGTCATCTCAACACTGAACAAGAGCCTACTGCGCACATGAAAGCATTCTGTGAGAAGCTCTGTCTCTTTGAGACACAACTACGCAACTTCAATGTTGCGCACTTCCCCACGCTGTCCGAAATCAAATGTGCTTTTCCAAAGACCAACTTTTCTGATAACAAGGGGAAATATGTGTCTGAGATCACCTCTCTCATGACAGAATTCAGTCAGCACTTCCAAGATTTTTGTCCAAGAAGAAATCGAGCTGATGATTGCAGAAGAAGTTTAAGAGAGTCTGTAACTAGAACTTATATACAATAATTATATACGATAATTCCTTGAAGAATCAACATCAACTTCTCTCCCTCCCCGACTTCTACCGGAGCTTGGAAAAGTTTCCTCTGATGAGACGCCACGCACAAAGAATGATGAGTCTGTTCGGCTCATATACAGGACTGTCTCAGAAAATTAGAATATTGTGATAAAGTTCTTTATTTTCTGTAATGTCATTACAAATGTCATGCATTCTGGATTCATTACAAATCAACTGAAATATTGCAAGCCTTTTATTATTTTAATATTGCTGATTATGGCTTACAGCTTAAGAAAACTAAAAAATCCTATCTCTAAATATTAGAATATCATGAAAAAGTATACTAGTAGGGTGTTCAACGAATCACTTGAATCGTCTAATTAACTCGAAACACCTGCAAGGGTTTCCTGAGCCTTGAAAAACACTCAGCTTGGTTCAGTAAACTAAATCTCTGTGATGTCCTTTGTATCTCAACCACCAAACTTACTTCTGACCTGCAGCATCCTTCAGTCCAAAGTGCAACATCACTGCTCCCACTGAGTGCAACGCTGTTCCCATTACAGGAGAGTAAGAACATATATTACACAGTATTCATGTCAATAAGCTACATTTTTCAATAAATTCAGTCAATTAAAGTTGATAACATTTTAGTTGATGTGTTAACAAGCCCAATAACTTATTTGCTTAACAAGCTTGAGATATATCCACCCCCCCCCCCCCCCCCCCCTGAGGCTTCTGTTTTGAGAATGAGCTGCAAACCCTTAGTGTTACAAAATAAATGAAACTGTGATGGAGGCTTCCCCCCAATACTCTGGTATAATGACCTGAGGGTGGTGCTAGAGGGAAGAGTGTTTTATATTGAAATAATTCAAAACTGCAAAATATTTGCATAAGAACATGATTAATGAATGAATGGAGAATGGGTAGCTGTTCAGACAACAAGAAGAGTGGCTATAAACTCAGATAGTTGTTTGGGTTTATGCTTTGGAGACTGCATCATTTAGTAACTGCAGTAAGATAAAAAAAAAAAAACAATGTGACTTCACAATTACATGTCATGGTTCCTCAGTCACAGAGCCTCCTCTCACCTGCCCTTTGCTTTCATCTCATTTCTTTTTTCTCTCTCCTCTCCACAGCCGTGTTCCTTTCCTCTCCTTTTTCCCATGTACTCTGCACTAGAGCATTCCGCTATGATCAATCAGATTACATAAGAGCACTGCAGTGAGAAGCAGCAAGGAAGAGAGAAGCAGAGAAGTGAGGGGTGCCATGCCATCTAACTTTCCCTCTTTTACACTACTACTCCCACACACACACACACACCACACACACACACACACACACACACACACACACACACACACACACACACACACACACACACACACACACACACACCGCAGTGAGGGTCAAACAAAGGTGATTTCTTTAGATGGCAAAAAAAAATGCATTTGGCAGGTAGAAGAAAGAGAAAAGAAAAGATTCCTTCTGTTTCCAGAACACGGAAAGACTATAAAATATCTAGAGGGTTCTTGGAGCTGTTGCTGAATACCAATTACTCAACAGTTATCAATCCAAGACATTTCTACACATGGCAATTGCACTGCAAGTCACATAGGGTGAAAGCTGCTGAGCACATCACCAGAACGAAGCTGCCATACATCCTGTAAAGCCAGCGGTGCAGGGAGAAGGTCGACAGGTTCATCAGAGCCCTATTATGCCAGCTACAAACTGTTCTGCCTGCTGCTGCCTGGCAGACGGTACCGCATCTATGGCACAGGCGCCACCTGCTTACTGACCTAGTTACTTACGGTTTTCATCTCAGTATATACGTATATTTATAAAAACCTGTTTATGTCCGTATATATCACAGTATATATATATTTATATTACCAGTATTAATATTTGTATGTGTTTGATATTCTATTACAAGATGCTGCATTATTTTGGAGGAAGCCTGATAACTAACAACTTCATTGCCAATGACTTCACTGTAATTGTTGAGCACATGACAAAGACATTTTAATTGAAACATACATCTCAATGTGTGCTAATCATAGAGTGTATACAAGAAGTGGACGTAGTCACCGTGACGCCATCTATTGATTTGAGGTCTACCGTTTTGAAGCCTCCATTTTGGCCACAGGAACATGAAGTGACACGAGAGGGTAAACTGAAGTACAACCGAATGCTGATCAAGACGTTTTAGGTGTTTTAAAGTTAAAATTAACTTTTCATGAACTGAAAAACACACTGAAATGTCAGAAAATCAGAGTGCACCCAAACTAGACAACACCGTGGTAGCAACCTGTCAATCACAGGGTAGCCCTGTCCTTTATCATATCGTATTTTACTCTACATGAGACCATCATTTAGATAATGAACCGTTGTTCGGGCAGTATTGAAGAAGTTTTCCATCCATCCATCGTCTACCGCTTATCTGGGATCGGGTCGCGGGGGCAGCAGCTCCAGTAAGGAACCCCAATCTTCCCTTCTCCGGGCCACATCCTCCAGCTCCGACTGGGGGATCCTGAGGCGTTCCCAGGCCAGTGAGGAGATATAATCTCTCCACCGAGTCCTGGGTCTTTCCCGGGGTCTCCTCCCAACTGGACGTGCCTGGTGGCATCCTTACTAGATGCCCGAACCAGCTCAACTGGCTCCTTTCAACGTAAAGGAGCAGCGGCTCTACTCCGAGTCTCTCACGGATGGCTGAGCTTCTCACCCTATCTCTAAGGGAGACGCCAGCCACCAGTCTGAGAAAACCCATTTCGGCCGCTTGTACCCGTGATCTCGTTCTTTCGGTCATGACCCAGCCTTCATGACCATAGGTGAGGGTAGGAACGAAGATCGACCGGTATATTGAGAGCTTTGCCTTCTGGCTCAGGTCTCTTTTCGTCAAAACTGTGCAATATAATGACTGCAGTACCGCCCCCCGCTGCTCCGATTCTCCGGCCAATCTCTCACTCCATCGTCCCCTCACTTGCGAACAAGACCCCGAGATACTTGAACTCCTTCACTTGGGGTAATGGCTCATTCCCTACCCGGAGTAGGTAATCCACCGATTTCCTGCTGAGAGCCATGGCCTCAGATTTAGAGGTGCTGATCTTTATCCCAACAGCTGCACACTCGGCTGCGAACCAATCCAGTGACTGTTGAAGGTCACAGACCGATGATGCCATAAGGACCACATCATCTGCAAAGAGCAGCGATGAGATCCTCAGGTCACCGAACTGCAACCCCTCTCCTCCACGATTACGCCTCGATATCCTATCCATGAAAATCACGAACAGGATTGGTGATAAAGCGCAGCC